>NC_134354.1:192026144-192326144 GCF_048569485.1 Anomaloglossus baeobatrachus | reverse complement strand
GGATAGCACACCTCTGGCTGAAGTGCAGTAACTCTGTGGCGATGAAAGCCTAAGGGGCGCCACACTCCCCCATAACGAATCCCAGCTCGTCTGCGGGCTGAAACACAAATACAGTGGCATTAACTGCAAAATGTTTGAATGCTATATTATGTTAACAATTAACTTTTCATCCCTTTATGGGAAGCACTTTCTTTAACGTTGCAAAACATTTGAACAATTTTATTACTAGAGCATGTAAAACTTTATACATATTCTTGAGTCTTTGGTGCACTTTTCCCTTTAAGTGCAGAACTTTTCTAGCAGTACATTCCCACCTTAATTCTGGTAGGGAGCACAACTGGTGTAACTATATACAAGGTGGAGTCCTGGCCACACATAGTCCTGTGGCCTATTTGTCCATCAACTTTTTATCATTCTAAAAAAAAAAAAAAAAGAAATTAGCAGCCATATATTTCAAAACTTTTTATATCTAAATTTCCGGCCACCCATAGTTCATGGACCGGTGTTGTCTATTTTCACAAACATAAACAGGGGAAAGAATCAGGGTGTCATCTTCAATAGGAACAAGGGGCTAAGGAAAAGTCAGGGTGACGTCTTCAAAAAGAACAAAGGGGCAATTTAGGGGCTATATACATGTTGGGATCCCGGTATCTTACAGGTTGGGATCCTGTTCCAGCACAGCTACAGGTACCAGGTAGGCTGCTGATAGCATTGTCTGAGTTCCCTGGTTTTGGGAGCTTGTTGCTGTGGGGCTGCTGCGGGAAGGTACTACCGGTGTTACATCTTCCCGGTGTATATGTACATCCAGGGCGTACCCACCCACGTGCATCCGTTTTGTCGGGTATATTCTACTTTATTACCCAGGTGTACTTCCCGTCCTGGGTGACCTCTTTGCAGATGGGCCTCAATGTCCCTCTGGGACACAAAGATGTCTCTTTTCAGTCCCGGTTCTCGAATGAACCCCCATCCTCTTTCCAGGCTGAAGTCTATTGTTTGGCCCTGTCTTACTGGGCCACGAGCAGCTCATCTGGTCTTACGCAGCTTTTGTTTGGCTGCCAAATTTTCAGCCTCTTTCTTCCTGTTGAGCCTTCCGCCGCTCTCTTTCCATCCAGTACTGGGTCAACTGCCACGTACAGAAGATTTCTGTGGCCGTCTGGCTCAGGAAAGGTTGCAGTGGGATGGTAAGCCCACTATCTCTGACTGGCAAGGCATCCCGGGAGAAGCAGGGTGATGCTGCACTGGGTGCTCGGGCCGGAGGACTTGGAAGGGGCCCCACCAGGTTGTCTGGGCTCTGCCGGGTTGCTGGGATCACTTGCTTACCGGTCTCTGCTATGGCAGCTAAGGGTATTTCATTTTCTATGACGCTGGATGCCGCCTGGTTCACTGGCGCACGCTCCGGTTCTGTCACCTCCACTTCAGCAGCTCGCTGCTCGGCTCCGGTCTCGAACTTCAGCAACCGCTGCCCCAGCCACTTCACCTCCTCGGCCAGAAAGCTCAGGCCTGGGACCAGTCTTAAATCTAGGGCACCTCCCGATGTTTCAGCGAGATTGAACTCCGCCATGCCGCCGTTCAGGTCGTCCCGATTACTGCTCGCTATCTCTGCTCTGGAGCGCTCACCAGCAGTCGACCAGTCACTGCTCTGACCGGATCTTCTCTCTCCCGGGGGCGGAGTTGGGGTGCGCCCAGCCTGTTGGCGCCAAGTTGTTACCCAGCTCACTAAGAGTGGTATCCCTCCGCCCACTGCCCTGAACATCTTGTCCGTTACTTTTTCTGGGTGCCAGTGTCAATTTTTATAAGTTTAATCCGTTAACGCACAGTCTTCAGCAGAGAAGGGGGCGGGGCATATTTTCGCGCTCTTTTTCAACTGCTCACTGTATGACGTAGTTTAATTTCTGTGGTAAATTAATGGCGACTTCAGTTTCCACACAATAAAACAGAGTCTATTAAATACAGTTCTGAGGCACACAGTACCTGGGTATACCGGGCACGGTCATCCTGTTCGTGACACCAAAGTGACTCGCCCGCCCCAGGGCCTTAGGTGACTCGATGTTGGGCCGGACTAGTCTGGGGTAGTCAGCGGTGGCGAGGCCCGTCTCCGTGACCCTGGCGGAGTCAATTAATGTGGCGGTTTTGGGGGAGAGGGTTATAAAGTTTATAGAAAATGCGTGACCCCACCTGTAGTATTTTGCGGCTTTGCAGCCGCGGCTGTTAGACGGGACCTCCGGGGCTTGTGTTATGGCAGATGAGGTGTTTCTTGCTCCCCAAAGGAGGAGCGGGTACCCCGGGGCAACCGTTTGTAAAGTCTATGGTGGATGTTGATGAGGTGCAGGACAAAACAGACGACACAGGGCTTGCAGTTAAGATGTTTTTACTCACTGTTCGTTCCAACACTACAACTGATCAGTTACCTCGTGGTGTGCCAGGATTCATTGTCGTGAGCCTCCGCCGATCCCGAATAGTTCAAGGATCAGTACCGGTGCACCCCTCAATGTGTCCTTCCCTGGCCGTCTTACTAGTGCCGACCTTCACTAGAATGTCCTGTGCCTCTGCCACCGAGCCTGTCCAAAGGGTGGCTGAACTCAGTCCTTTTATTGCTCCCACTTGCAGGTGATGGGTGGCAGGTTGTGGCCTCAGGTGCCTGAAGCAACCTCCCGGGCCGTCGGATTGCTAAAGGAAATGTTTTTCGTCTTTAGCCTGGGGTCCATCCCCGTTATTGCGACCAGATCCCTCCACCCCGGTGTTCTCGGTGGAACAAGTCCACGGAGGCCTCCCACACATCCGTAGAACTCTGGAATCCCTTCAATCGGTGTAACCTGGGCCTAGCAGGACCCCAGGATCTTCACCTAAAACCTCCTTTTGGCTAGACTCCTCACTGACTAGATCTTTCTGTCAACTGTCACTTCTCTGACAGACTGCCTCACACTGACTGAACTCCCCCTAACTGGTCCCAACCAGTTCTCCTCAACCGTTCACTTTTCAAAAACCTAGCTCCACCCACTTTTCCTACTGACCCATTGACTCTTCCTACACTCCCCCCTACCAGGCTCCACCCCTTCAGGCCAGTGAATGGGACTTAAGGCTCCATAACCAGGTATACTGGTCGCTGCTTCTCAGTATTAATGGAGTACCTGCCTTAAACCCTGACCCAGTGTGTGACCTAACAATTGGTGTGTGCAAGTTTTGTCTGTGAAGCGGTAGATGACCCCCTACTTACTCAGGATGGGATACCACACCTCCCTGAGGTGCAGTACCTCTGTGGCGACGAAAGCCTCAGGGGCGCCACACTTGCGTATCTCTTTCCTTATATCATGCGAGTGCTATGCAAGTGTGCATTTTTTTTTCTCGCCTAGCACCTGTATGACATCCGTATACAATGCGTATTTTTTCTCAGCCCGAATAAAGCTGAGGAGGAAACTGAAGATGAGCACTACCTCATTAAATAACATTGGTCTGAGTGCACTTTGATTTTTTTATTGGATTGCACTCGTATTTATATGCCAGTGTGAGTGAACCCTTACTCTGAGGGCCACAATGTTGCGGCCATCTCTTTCTACTTTAATGAACTGGAATAAAACTAAAGCGCTTTGTGTCATTCTAATATGGCAGTGGTCCTAAATAATGAAATTATCATAAATATTCCCTTTTAAAATTTCTCATTATTCCCTACCTACTGCTGTACAGGGCTTATTTTATTTAATGGTATCAGAAAAATTGTGGAAAGAAAGCGCACATAGGGTCTTATCTGATAGTAAACAGATATAAGGAAATAGGACAGGTGCTCACCTGTTGTAGTTGTGACAGGCACAACTCCTTGAAAGGCAGAAGCAAATGAATGCAAAAGTGGTCAGCTGCAGCCCCGATGTGGCCGTAGAAATCACAGGTTAGGTAGAAAAGTCGGGTTTGATGCTGCGCTAAAAACCACGATTCCAAGCATTGTAATATATTCTTTTCTTTATTTTCAAAGGTCAACGCGTTTCAAAGGCATCACCGCCTTCTTCATCAGGACAAAGAACCGAAAAGAACAGCCTAGCACATACTGTTACCAGAGGATACATATATACCACTGAAGAAAGTAGCCACGTATACAGGGATAGCGTCAGCTGCCCAGTGACTAAGCGTCACGTGGAGCAGACAGGAAGAAGTGAAAAAAAGGAGAGAAAAAAAGGGAGAGAAAAAAAAGGGGAAGAAGAAAAAGTGTGGGAGAGAGAAAAATAAAAAAGTGTGTGCACTAAAACCCTGAAGAAAAAAACGTTTGGAAAAATAAAAAAATGACTATACTAAGTGTGTCAACTGTATAATTAGAATAAGAGAGTGAGTGAATGGTATGGAATAAAAATGATAAAAAAAGGTAAAAAGGGGTTAAAAAAAGGGGCAGTATTTCTTGTGAATTGAAAGGAGGAGTGTATCATACAGTCATATGAAAAAGTTTGGGAACCCCTATTAATGTTAACCTTTTTTCTTTATAACAATTTGGGTTTTTGCAACAGCTATTTCAGTTTCATATATCTAATAACTGATGGACTGAGTAATATTTCTGGATTGAAATGAGGTTTATTGTACTAACAGAAAATGTGCAATCCGCATTTAAACAAAATTTGATCGGTGCAAAAGTATGGGCACCCTTATCAATTTCTTGATTTGAATACTCCTAACTACTTTTTACTGACTTACTAAAGCACTAAATTGGTTTTGTAACCTCATTGAGCTTTGAACTTCATAGGCAGATGTATCAAATCATAAGAAAAGGTATTTAAGGTGGCCACTTGCAAGTTGTTCTCCTATTTGAATCTCCTATGAAGAGTGGCATCATGGGTCCCTCAAAACAACTCTCAAATCATCTGAAAACAAAGATTATTCAACATAGTTGTTCAGGGGAAGGATACAAAAAGTTGTCTAAGAGATTTAAACTGTCAGTTTCCAATGTGAGGAACATAGTAAGGAAATGGTAGAACACAGGTACAGTTCTTGTTAAGCCCAGAAGTGGCAGGCCAAGAAAAATATCAGAAAGGCAGAGAAGAAGAATGGTGAGAACAGTCGAGGACAATCCACAGACCACCTCCAAAGACCTGCAGCTTCATCTTGCTGCAGATGGTGTCAATGTGCATTGGTCAACAATACAGCGCACGTTGCACAAGGAGAAGCTGTATGGGAGAGTGATGCAAAAGAAGCCATTTCTGCAAGCACGCCACAAACAGAGTCGCCTGAGGTATGCAAAAGTACATTTGGACAAGCCAGTTACATTTTGGAAGAAGGTCCTGTGGACGGATGAAACAAAGATTGAGTTGTTTGGTCATACAAAAAGGCGTTATGCATGGAGGCAAAAAACCACGGCATTCCATGAAAAGCACTTGCTACCCACAGTAAAATTTGCTGGAGGTTCCATCATGCTGTGGAGCTGTGTGGCCAATGCCGGCACCGGGAATCTTGTTAATGTTGATGGTCGCATGGATTCAACTCAGTATTAGCAGATTCTTGACAATAATGTGCAAGAATCAGTGACGAAGTTGAAGTTGCGCTGGGGATGGATATTTCAGCAAGATAATGATCCAAAACACCGCTCCAAATCTACTCAGGCATTCATGCAGAGGAACAATTACAATGTTCTGGAATGGCCATCCCAGTCCCCAGACCTGAATATCATTGAAAATCTGTGGGATGATTTGAAGCGGGCTGTCCATGCTCGGCAACCATCAAACTTAACTGAACTGGAACTGTTTTGTAAACAGGAATGGTCAAATATACCTTCATCCAGGATCCAGGAACTCATTAAAAGCTACAGGAAGCGACTAGAGGCTGTTATTTTTGCAAAAGGAGGATCTACAAAATATTAATGTCACTTTTATGTTGAGGTGCCCATACTTTTGCACCGGTCAAATTTTGTTTAAATGCGGATTGCACATTTTCTGTTAGTACAATAAACCTCATTTCAATCCAGAAATATTACTCAGTCCATCAGTTATTAGATATATGAAACTGAAATAGCTGTTGCAAAAACCCAAATTGTTATAAAGAAAAAAGGTTAACATTAATAGGGGTGCCCAAACTTTTTCATATGACTGTATAAAATGTCTCTAAAAAAAGAAACAAGCAGACGTCGCTCTGGCCGGTGATCCGCCTCCTTCCTAAGGGGGCGGGTCATGCGGCATTACAGTGACACACGGCAGGCGGTCAATAGCAGCGGAGGGGCGGAGATGAGCAGGATGTAAACATCCCGCCCACCTCCTTCCTTTCGCATTGCAGCCGGGACGCAGATAGGAGATGTTCCTTGCTCCTGCAGCTTCATACACAGCGATGTGTGCTGCTGCAGGAACGAGGAACAACATCGTACCTGTCGCTGCATTGGCATTATGGAAATGTCGGACCCTACACCGATGATACGATAACGACACTTTTACGCTCGTTAATCGTATCAAAAAGGATTTGCACGCTACGATATCGACTGCGATGCCGGATGTGCGTCACTTTCGATTTGACCCCACCGACATCGCACCTGCGATGTTGTCGTAGTGTGCAAAGCCCGCCTTACTCTGAGGGCCACAATGTTACGGCCATCTCTTTCTACTTTAATGAACTGGAATAAAACTAAAGCGCTTTGTGTCATTCAAATATGGCAGTGGTCCTAAATAATGAAATGATCATAAATATTCCCTTAATGTCTCATTATTCCCTACCTACTGCTGTACAGGTCTTATTTTATTTAATGGTAAGCATATCCACATCACTCATGCATCAGACACATGCAGAACACACACCGCTCACATATGAATCACATGCAGTAAACACACGGCTCACATATCTGTCACATGAAAACACACCAGTCACGTATTGGACACATTTAGTACAAACACTGCTGACATATCACATATACAACATGCACCACTCACTTATCTGACACATCCAGCCCACAACGCCATACTAGACACATACAGCACATCGAATATTCACATATCTGACACAGACAGTACACATGCTGCTCACATATCAGACACACGTAGCGCACACACTGCTCAGATATTAGACAAAGGCAGACAAAGTCAGCGCACATGCACACTGCTAAGACACAATTGGCACACACCTCTCACATATCAGACATATGTGTGGCGCCCCTGACTTGGTCAGGCGCCACTGAGTATTGCACCCACGTCTGGGTCAGTACAAACAGGTAATCCCAGAGGCTGACTAGGGTGTGGACACACAGACTCGAAGTAACCAGGACACACACACAGCTTAGAGGGGACCCTTGGGCAGTCTCAGGGAGGGGACTGGAGACAGATGTGCAGTGGCAGCCAGAGGAGTAGGAGTGGAGGAGCCGCGTCTGGAGGGTAGAGCAGATGAGCAGAACCCTGCCAGACCCTGCACCTGTAGTGGCTGCTGGCGGGGGAGAGAGGCTACCCAGTGGTGCCGCCTGAAATCCACCTAGGGCAGTAGTGTGGCGCCCCTGAGGCTTCCGTCGCCACAGGTCATTGCACCCCATCCAGTGGTGTGATGCCCCATTCTGGGAGAGGAAGAGAGTGAACTCCGGTCCCCTGGTAAATCCACACTACACCCATTGCTAGGAACACACTGGGACCAGGGAAAGTGGCAGACAGCCCTCCCATGCTGCATGCTGGGAGGGGTCGTAAGACCCATCCCTGCTCCTACAGGGTAGAACAGGGCAACTGGGGAGGTGGGAGGAGCCATCTGAGAGCAGACACAGAGAGGAAGGTCAAGTTTAGTCAGTCTACCTCAGGGAGTGAGAGAGTGAGCATGTAGTTGGAGAAGAAGAACGAGAGAAAAGGAGGGAGGAGGAGGCCTGCTGGAGGCAGGCAAGGAGGAGGAAAGAAAGCAAGAAAGAAAGAAGGAAAGAAAGCTCCAAGTCAGACAGGAGCAGAGAAACAGAAGGAGACGCTTCCTGGTGAAGATCCTGGGACCCAGAGGTCCAGGTGACACCACGTAGGAGACAGAAGGAGTCGCAGGGCCACGGGTAGTGCTAGAGGTATCACGAGCAGTCCTAGAGGTACCAAGGAGAGGGCCTAGAGGCGCCACGGGTAGTTGTAGGCTGCGGTGGCCTGTTCCACATTAACATCGGTGGAGTGATCAAGCTGCGACAGGGGACGGTCCCTAGAGACTGGAGGAGTGCAAAGACAATCTCCAAACAGTAAAAACCGAGGCCCAGGGAAGGTTGTAGACTCCCAGGGCCAGAACCCATAGCAGACTTCCAGAAAAGGGGTAATCAGCCGACAGGTGACCCCCCAGCCTGGAGGCTGTAGTGGAGGCCAAGCCAGGTCCATCCTAACAAAGGCAAGGCTAAGGAAGACAGAAAAAGAAAGAGACACTAAGAGAAGGGTACCGGCTTTTACTCTCTGAATCACCCAGAAACGGCGGAGGTCCCTGACAGTGGTCCCAGCACTCCAAGGGTCCCTACAGAGCTCTGACAAGAACTGTGAGTAAAGAACTTGAACTGCACCCTTGAAGTGGTCTCTGTTATTTCAGCTGCATAGACACTCACAAGCACCAACTGTGCCCCGGGGCATTGCTCCACCTGTGGGGAGTAGTACTACCATTGCTGCCATATCATCCCCCGGAGGCCTCATACAGCAGCGGCGGCTTATTAGCCGCATACCACAGGTGGCGTCACGAACACAAACTTTATTCACATATTCAACTGACACCCACCAGGGCCACGGAGCCGGGCCCAGCCACCACTGACTACCACCGGACTAGTCCGGCCCGGCACCGGGTGTCCCATAGCCCTGGGGTGGGCGAGTCAGTAGCAAGAGGTGGCTGAGTAAGGGGACTACCGGTAGACCGAGCCCGCATGGGGAAACAGGTCCCCAGAGCAGGAACCTATTTTCTTGGCCTGCCAAACCTACTGGTGAGGGTGCTGGATGCACCTCACCGAACCACACATGCTCCGCAGCATCAGCAGCAACGAGGGGGCCCATAAGGAGGATCAAGCCTGGAGCCATCTTATCATTGGTCCACGCTGTCAGCAAACAGGCCAGAAAGGGGAGAACGGCAGTTACGACTTCCCTGGGTGATTCCAGTAATACTACAAGTAGGAGTCACCCCAAATAAGAAGGGCTAGGAAGGCGAGTCAGCAGTCATCCCTACATTAGCCGAAGGGATATCTGGTTCCACCTGGTTCATCATAGCATCGCCCGGGTTGACTCACAGCTGCCATCTGAAAGTGAGTAAAAACCCTGAAAGACATGCTGCTTGTGTGTGAGTTCTTCTGCGACCTGTGGTACTACACACTTACACTGGGCCCTGGGGCCAGCCTCACTCTCGGGAGGCTACAACATCTGACTGCATTTACCATCAGCCCCAGGCACTCCCTAAACTGCAGTGGCGGTCACCCCCTGACCGCAATTACCGAGAGTAGCGTCACGATTCCCATTGACGTTAACCTGATCTACCTGTGGCCAGAAAATTCTCAGCACGTGGAGTCCCTGAAGACCCTGAGGCGACCTGAAGGTAATGCGGGGCTCCACATCTGCAGCACACACCCATCTCATAAAAGACTCAGGCAATACACTCACAGCTTACATATCAGACACATATGGGACCCACGTCATATTCTAATCATCAGTACATTGGACAAATGTTTGTAATTCTTAATGTGCATCATTTTAGCATCAGTTAAGGCCTATTTACACTGGTCGATAGTCAGAAATAAGTGTTCATAGGACTGCTTGCTTCCTATGGGTCAGTCACTTAAAATGCTCATTTGTCAAGTAAAATGATTCTTAAAGGTAGCAACTTAAAAGGTACAGAAGTAAACTGACAGTGTTTAAAGCTACACAAACGATTATTTGCTGTCACACGTACTTACCCTTCCATACAACCTCGATGTGGGTGGCGAAAGTCCACTTCCTGGAGTTGGAGGGACGTTCGGCATCACATCGACGTCACGCGGCAGCCGGCCAATAGAAGCGGAGGGGTGGAGATGAGCGGGACATAAACATCCTGCCCACCTCCTTCCTTCCGCATTGCCGGCGGGAGCCGCGGGACGCAGATAAGATCTATTCATCGTTCCCGGGGTGTCACATACTGCGATGTGTGCTACATCGGGAACATTGAACAACCTCATGTTCAATTTTTAGCAATTGAACGACGTGCATGCGATGAACGTTTTAACGTTCAATCGCACGTAGCTGTCAGACGCTACAATATAACTTACGATGCCAGATGTGCATCACTTACGACGTGACCCTGCCGTCACATCGTAAGATATATTGTAGCGTGTAAAGTCCGCTTAAGGTGCATCCTCTCAATCAGATTCAAGCATGTCTCGACTGAAATCTGATCCCAGATCTCTTCTACACGTTTCTAATATTGGTGGATACTGATTGTCTCACTTGGGTTTGGGTATGTATAGAGGTTTTAATTCAACTCTACCCACAAGATTTTGATTGGGTTGATGTCTGAGGACTGTTGGGGCCAGTTCAGCACTTCTACTTTATTGAAATTGAACCATTTCTTTGCCAATCTATATGTATGCTTTGGGTTGTTGTCCTGCTTGAACACTATCCTTTTCATGCCCATAGTACTCGAGTGTACAGAGTAACGCATCTTGTAGGATACTCACATAAAGCTCAGCATTGAGAGCACCATCAATCCTAGTGAAGTATCCAACCCTTTTGTGCTATAAAACAACCCCATATCATAAAGTTTCCTTCACTAAACTTGACAGTTTCTTCCATTTCTCGATACATTAGCCCCTTTTTCTCTTGTTTCTTCCTTCCAGACCCATTTGCATCCATCAGAGCCTAGCTTATTGACTTTAATCTCATCACTCCAAATCACCCATTTCTAATGTTCTTCTATCACTTTTCGTACTTTCTTGCAAACTCGAGCCAACATTTCTAATTATGATATTGAAACCAATGCTTCTTCACCTTTTTTCAGTGGCTTCTTCACAATTCCAGACCAAGTTGCTTGCATGGATGGCTGTGATCTCACAATTAGGAAGTATACAAGCCACCTCCAATGTCGTGTTTGTTGCACCACAACTGATAGACATTGTGATTAGCCGACTTGTTGATGCTGATATTTTGACTGGATGTCCACCTCTTGCTTTTGAATGGATGGATGGACTTCATTTCATATTTTTACAACTGTCATGGCACTCACATGATGCAGATTGACAATTTTCTTGATCGAGAGACTGCAATCAATGAACTGCATGATGCTGTTTGTCTTTTCTTGGGAAATTTCCTTCATGACTGATCCTTGATTCGAACCAGTGACCTTTCGCTCGAAAATCAACCTAATAATACACTGAGCTATTAGGGAATGTGAGAACCGGTTGTAATTTGTAGTATACAGGAAGAAAAAGATTTTTCCACCAACAGGAGCAAAACGGTGACAATGTGGTGACATGACAAGAATCTGCATAACTTCTCATATGCTAAATTGTTGCAAGTCAAACTTATGTTTGAGACAGCCAAGATACTTGTCTAAAAAATGAAGGTAGCATGTTTGAAGCTGCAGTGGATGGTGAGATGTGGAGCCTGAAATTCAAAAGTTCATGCAAGTACCCTGCAAGTGTTTTGTTAGATGACTGCATGTATGAGATACAGTTAGGTCCAGAAATATTTGGACAGTGACACAGTTTTCGCAAGTTGGGCTCTGCATGCCACCACATTGGATTTGAAATGAAACCTCTACAACAGAATTCAAGTGCAGATTGTAACGTTTAATTTGAAGGTTTGAACAAAAATATCTGATAGAAATTGTAGGAATTGTACACATTTCTTTACAAACACTCCACATTTTAGGAGGTCAAAAGTAATTGGACAAATAAACCAAACCCAAACAAAATATTTTTATTTTCAATATTTTGTTGCGAATCCTTTGGAGGCAATCACTGCCTTAAGTCTGGAACCCATGGACATCACCAAACGCTGGGTTTCCTCCTTCTTAATGCTTTGCCAGGCCTTTACAGCCGCAGCCTTCAGGTCTTGCTTGTTTGTGGGTCTTTCCGTCTTAAGTCTGGATTTGAGCAAGTGAAATGCATGCTCAATTGGGTTAAGATCTGGTGATTGACTTGGCCATTGCAGAATGTTCCACTATTTTGCACTCATGAACGCCTGGGTAGCTTTGGCTGTATGCTTGGGGTCATTGTCCATCTGTACTATGAAGCGCCGTCCGATCAACTTTGCTGCATTTGGCTGAATCTGGGCTGAAAGTATATCCCGGTACACTTCAGAATTCATCCGGCTACTCTTGTCTGCTGTTATGTCATCAATAAACACAAGTGACCCAGTGCCATTGAAAGCCATGCATGCCCATGCCATCACGTTGCCTCCACCATGTTTTACAGAGGATGTGGTGTGCCTTGGATCATGTGCCGTTCCCTTTCTTCTCCAAACTTTTTTCTTCCCATCATTCTGGTACAGGTTGATCTTTGTCTCATCTGTCCATAGAATACTTTTCCAGAACTGAGCTGGCTTCATGAGGTGTTTTTCAGCAAATTTAACTCTGGCCTGTCAATTTTTGGAATTGATGAATGGTTTGCATCTAGATGTGAACCCTTTGTATTTACTTTCATGGAGTCTTCTCTTTACTGTTGACTTAGAGACAGATACACCTACTTCACTGAGAGTGTTCTGGACTTCAGTTGATGTTGTGAACGGGTTCTTCTTCACCAAAGAAAGTATGCGGCGATCATCCACCACTGTTGTCATCCGTGGACGCCCAGGCCTTTTTGAGTTCCCAAGCTCACCAGTCAATTCTTTTTTTCTCAGAATGTACCCGACTGTTGATTTTGCTACTCCAAGCATGTCTGCTATCTCTCTGATGGATTTTTTTCTTTTTTTCAGCCTCAGGATGTTCTGCTTCACCTCAATTGAGAGTTTCTTAGACCGCATGTTGTCTGGTCACAGCAACAGCTTCCAAATGCAAAACCACACACCTGTAATCAACCCCAGACCTCTTAACTACTTCATTGATTACAGGTTAACGAGGGAGACGCCTTCAGAGTTAATTGCAGCCCTTAGAGTCCCTTGTCCAATTACTTTTGGTCCCTTGAAAAAGAGGAGGCTATGCATTACAGAGCTGTGATTCCTAAACCCTTTCTCCGATTTGGATGTGAAAACTCTCATATTGCAGCTGGGAGTGTGCACTTTCAGCCCATATTATATATATATAATTGTATTTCTGAACATGTTTTTGTAAACAGCTAAAATAACAAAACTTGTGTCACTGTCCAAATATTTCTGGACCTAACTGTATGTAAACTTGCAATCACATACTGACTAATCTCATCCGGCTTCTCTCTGTTCTCCTTTAGTGAAAAAAGCTGAATGAGACTAGATGACACGTAACCACAAGTCTACATAACTCATTCATGCCATCATGTCACTGTCACCCCAAGGCTATGGGGTACTCGGTCCCAGGTCTGGTTTCGCTGGGAAGTGTCAAGGGTGTAATGACTGGTGCCCGGTTCCGTGACCCTGGGGGCCGCTTTTAAAAGGGGGTATTTACCGGGATTATAATAACGTTTTTGTCGTGACAGCACTTGCGGCTTGCAGCTATTTGGATTGGGCCGCCGCTGCACAGTCACTGCTGGGGCCAATGTCAATGGCAACCTGGATGTTGTGGCCCTCCGCAAGTAGGGCTAGGCCCCAGGGAAAAAATGATGGTGATTGATGTTTAAGTCAGTTAACAGTACCGGGGTGCGGAAAGAAGGTAGACCACACAAAGGATTGCAGTGTAACTGGTTGATTACTCACGATGGTGATGCTTGTAACCAGGTGGAGGCTGGTCCTCACCACTGGTCCCCTTAGTTCCAGTGCCAGTGTGGTGACCTGGTGGCTTACTCCCTTGCACCCATCTCTAGTTGGTGGGTTCCCATGGCTTGGAGCATCTGGGGGTTTCCTCCTTGTTATCTTTTGGTTCTGGTACGTATGGCAGGCAGTTTAAACCCTGTCAGGTTGGTCTTCAGTTCCCGGGCCCCTGGTTCTACCTTCACTGCTGTGCCCAGGATTCTACGGTCAGTGAGGTCCTGGATGGTCCCCCCACCGTGCAGATTTTATCAGGTCTGCCTGGAGCGTTTTCCTGACCTAGGGCTCTGTACCCCGCCAATGCTATGGTTCCAAGAGTTCTCCACCATACTCCTTTGGCAACCACACGCCTGAGCCTAACAGATCACTGTTACACTCTCCCGTCAGTATCGTTACGTCTGTTTCCTTTCACTACCACTAACTGACTATCTGTCCCCTCTTCCCTGGTTCTCCTCTAGTGGACTGGATCGGTCCCACCCCTAGGTGGCCATCCATTGGGTCCAACCCTAGCCTGTCACTAGTTTTGGGGGAGAGGAAAACAGAGGTTGTATGAGTGTTTTGCTGTTACCGGCAATGGTCTTCTGGGTTCCTGGGGGTAGGCCCTGCATCTCTGACAGGATGCAGTTCCCCGTAGCTCCTGATGACTCAGGGCGCTACATGACCACGCACAAGGAATATAGGGGAATCGTGAAAGTAGGCACCTTACACACTAACGCGAGTGCCTGCAGAGTTTACTTCTGAGACTTGGATAAGCCCTTTAAACTTCCATAAAAATCACTGATTTGGGCAGCACATCATCCTGTGTAACCAGGTGATGTGCTATCAATAATACAATGTTTTTTGCCCACAGAAAGATTAGTTTTCTGTGTATAGAAGTGCGGTCGGCTTTTGTAAACAGGACATCAAATGAAAGCTGTTGCATTTAGCCAATTGATTGTCATGCTAGTATAAATGGGCCCTTAATCATATAATATTTAACTTCTTTCCTTTGCAGCTCAGGCACATACTTGTTCACAGTATCACCAAGCCCTGCCCCAATGCTCGTTAAGCTTCGGCCTGATTTTACTGCCAGTAAGCGCTGTGTTTTACTACCTGGGAGAGCGTTTCATTCTTTAATGTAAATTCTTATCTAGAGATGAGCAGACTCGCAGATAACCAAGATCGGCGAGTCCTTTTTATCTTTTTTTTGTTTGTTTTTTTTGTTTTTTTTAAATCCAGTACCCATATAAGTCTATGGGGACTAGAATACGGAGATTAAAAATGTTGGTAGAAGGGATAGGGAGATAGGAGCATGACTGCTGTACTCACCGAGGCTCCGCCATGGCAGCACACAGCTTCCAAGTCACTCATTCACTTCCAGTGCCGTGCATTAGGCTCATCACATACCATATCCACTGCTTGCTACTTTCCCTGCCCACCAGCCGTCTTGGTGTCTGTGATTGATTGCAGTCAGAAGTGACCCCCAGGCTGTGTGACTGCAACCACTCACAGGCCCGGTCTGCGGGTCAATAGCGGAGTATTTAATAAATAAACAAAACAATTGGTGTAGGGCCCCCCATATTATGACACCTATCACAGATACCATGGCTACTGGCTGCAGTCTCCAGACCTGTGCTTATCTTGCCTGTGTATCAAAATAGAAGGAACTGCATGCTGCTTTTTTTATTAAATATTTAAATAAGTACAGTAATTTTAAAAAACGACATGCAATCCCCTCCAATTTTGATTCCAAGCCAAGATAAAGTCCAACAGCTTGGGGCTGGTATTCTCACAATGGGGAGGTCCATGCTTGTTGGACTGCGCCAGCCTAAAAATTGCAACCTGCATCCACCCAAGATTGTCGCATCTATTAGATGCGACAAGCCCAGCGCTTTACCAGGCTCTTCTCGGTTGCACTGGTGTGGTGGCAATCAAGGTGATGAGGGAGTTAATGCAGCCCAGAGCAGCAGTCCTAGATTGGTAATGGCATGCGACTATGAGACACCCACATCACTAATCTGTAACTGAAAGTCAATAAACACAAACACCGAAAAAATCCTTTATTTGGAATAAAATACAAAAAACACCCTCTTTCACCACTTTATTATCCCTAAAATATCCCTACAGGTCTGACGTAATCCACACGAGGTTCTACGGTGATTCAGGTCTGCTACATGTAAGTCACAGCAAGTGGCCATAGAGAATGACTGCCCGCTGTAATTGCAGACAGAGACTGAGCCGCACAATCAGCGGTGAAGTCACTCCGGTGATTTGCAGTCACAAATGGAGGTTCTCACCTGAAGTAATAAAACTGCTAGAATGACCCACTTGACCTGAATCCAAGAGAACATTTATGGAAGGAACTACAGCTCAAAGTTCATAGCAGGAGCCTACTGAATCTTCAGGATTTGAAGACTGTGTGGAAGAATGGACCAAAATCACACCTAAGTAATGCATGCGACTAGTTTCTCTATAAAGGAGGAATCTATAAGCTGTTATGATCAACAAAGGCTTTTGTACTAAGTATTAAATAAATTTCAGTAAGTGTGTTTAATACATTTCTCATTATTACACATTTTTTTATTAATGGACATCTATGGTTTGATTTCTTTTCCTGTGTGTATTGGATGGGTTGTTACTGACATCTGGTGACAAAATTCATGTCAATAGTACCTTTAGCCATGTATTTACTTAGAAAATTGGAGATGTGTTCAATATCTATTTTACCTCTTGTGTTTGCTCTCAATAAATCACTAATTGCCTATGCATAAAAAAGCAAATAAGCTGATATGAATGCATTTCTATATACTGGATATCAAAATGGGGCACTAATTTGTCCCCAAAATATAGTTGTATAGAAAGTCTAGATGTTACTGTAAACAAATCTCAGTATAGGAATATACTGTATGTGAAGCAGTCTTTCTACCTTCCTCTAGCCTAAATCCCCTGAACAGTAAAAATGATTGTATTACATTATAATACCATATTCCTATACTGAGATTTGCTCACTGTAACATCTAGACTTTCTATACAACTATATTTT
Organism: Anomaloglossus baeobatrachus; assembly: GCF_048569485.1. Taxonomy (NCBI): domain Eukaryota; kingdom Metazoa; phylum Chordata; class Amphibia; order Anura; family Aromobatidae; genus Anomaloglossus; species Anomaloglossus baeobatrachus. Next base: position 192,309,353 of record NC_134354.1, on the reverse strand, counting down.
GGACCTAAATTAGTGTCCCATCTTATTATCTAGTATATACAAATGCACCCATATCAATTTGTTTGGATTTTGACTGCATGTTTGAAAGAGGATGGAAAGATTCCAGAATAAAGAGAGGATATTTTACTTAGGTAGATAGTGACAGCCAGGCAGAGGGACTGGAGGAGATGTGAGGGTGTCACAATCCCTATGGGATAGCGGGGAACAAGAGCTCCTATGCTGTCCCTGAAGCTAGGGGTCCCTATGCTATCCCTAACCTCAGGGATACTCCTGATGGTGGAGAGGTCTGAGTCACCTTCCTGGTCCTGCTCCTGACCAGTACTGATCTGATTACATTTCCCCCTCCCCCCAGGAAGGAATGGGACAGAAGTATGATGAAACCCACATATAAAGACAGACAGGGGGAAAACCAAAACTCTGTCACACAGAATGCACACACAAAGCAAATACAATAAGAGATTCAGGAGGAAAAACAAGAGTAGGAAGAAAGCTTCAGAAAAACAGGTAAATGTCACAACCGCACCAAGCAATGAGCACAATTTTCACCAGTAAGTCTGGGACACCACACCTCACAGGCCAACATAGAATAAACTATAGCTTGCATGGCTAAAACCTTTCAACCAGCATACATAGGAGGGGAACAAATGTGATAGGCCTCCCCACAACATGCAACCAAAGGAGCAGGCAGACAAGCAGAGATTAACTCTTGCTAGCCTGCCTATGAATAGCACACAGCAGATTGATGCCTAAGTCTGCCTGTGTTGATCTCAGACACCAAAGAAACCATTGGGAGAATTATCAGAATCTGTAGTCTGGACAGCGCCCAACACCTCAATGACAGTTGGCAAAGTTTGTGCAAGACTCCGTGTGACAGAGGGAATAGGGTCACTGGTGCAGGTTGTAGAGCGTGAAGAAGCAAGTCTGGTTCAAAGTGAACTCGGTGAAGTGCAGGAGAAAAGGAGATTCATTAGGGAATTGTGAGATCATTTCTTATTTTTTTCTTTTAAATAATAATTAGAGATGAGCGAGTACCGTAATATTCGTATATTCGTATTCATTATACTCGTAACGAATACTTTGTAATATTCGTGTATTCATTATGAATAGCGATTACAATGCAAGTCAATGGCAAATGCGAGTAATTTTCTGCTGGACCCAACAAAGAGGTCTGGGGGCCTGAGGAAAAGGCTGAAATGGATAGGAAAGTGATGAAACTGAATGGGGAGAGCCTTCATTTCTGACTCACATATGGTTTTTGGGTATATGAATGTCACAGTATTACACCACTTATTCTTTTATTAATAATACCTTTAGTTTTAGATAGAAATTCTTCCTGACAAGCCCCCTTTAACCAGAGTCCAGGCACCCTTCATCCTGTTTTTTTTTGTTTACAAAGAATGAAGAAGTTCATCACAGTCAGATATTAAAAGTAGCATGTCATACACCCACACTGAGTGACACTACAATGCCATTGCCAACCCTTGCCTCCTAATCTGTAATGCCAAACCAACTTGAAGAAATAATGACAGGTACGGTATTTCTACTTTAAACTTAATTTGATACTTTGTGTGAAATGTTGCAGATATCTGTTACATGTCTTGTTTACACCATGGAGCTGTCCTTTCTCTGAACCCTCATACAATACACAAAATTCACACTGAACTTGGAAAGTATATGATGTATGACCCTGTTGGGGTTCGCAATACCAGAAATTTACTCGCATCAATGTTAATCAATGAGGCAGTGTTTTCCCTAAGCTGTAATCAGACTGAGGAAAAAAATGGCAGCATGCTGTGTATAGATAGATATCCTAGAGCTATATAATATCCCCACCCCCTACATATTATAAACTTGCACCCTTTAATTACCTTTCATGTGACACTAAAGAGTGTTTTGCCTGGTTTAACCTAATAAATCATTGACTACAGCAAAGCCTTTGACTGTGTTAATCACCAGAAACTTTGGAATACCATAAAGAATATGGGTGTGCTGAACCATCTAATCAGCTTCATTAGGAACCTTTACATTAGGGTACCTTCACACTTTAGCGATGCAGCAGCGATCCGACCAGCGATCTGACCTGGTCAGGATCGCTGCTGCATCGCTACATGGTCGCTGGTGAGCTGTCAAACAGGCAGATCTCACCAGCGACCAGTGACCAGCCCCCAGGCAGCAGCGACGTGCAAGCGACGCTGCGCTTGCACGGAGCCGGCGTCTGGAAGCTGCGGACACTGGTAACTAAGGTAAACATCGGGTATGGTTACCCGATGTTTACATTAGTTACCAGCGCACACACCGCTTAGCTGTGTGTGCAGGGAGCAGGGAGCCACGCACACTGCTTAGCGCTGGCTCCTTGCTCTCCTAGCTACAGTACAAATCGGGTTAATTAACCCGATGTGTACAGCAGCTACATGTGCAGAGAGCCGGAGCCGGCAGCACAGGCAGCGTGAGAGCTGCGGAGGCTGGTAACTAAGGTAAATATCGGGTAACCACCTTGGTTACCCGATGTTTATCTTAGTTACCAGCCTCCGCAGCTGCCAGACGCCGGCTCCTGCTCCCTGCATTTGTCGCTCTCTCGCTGTCACACACAGCGATCTGTGTGTCACAGCGGGAGAGCGCCTTTGAAGAAAACGAACCAGGGCTGTGTGTAACGAGCAGCGATCTCGCAGCAGGGGCCAGATCGCTGCTCAGTGTCACACACAGCGAGATCGCTAATGAGGTCACTGCTGCGTCACAAAAAGCGTGACTCAGCAGTGATCTCGGCAGCGATCTCGCTGTGTGTGAAGCACCCCTTAATCAAGAAGCAACAATCTGAATGGGGTGTGGGGCCCCAAGGCTCGGTGTCGGTGCAGCGGTGCATTACCTTCAGGGACTCCACGCGGCTGGATCTCGTCACAGGTAGGAAATCCTCTATTTTGATTGTCGTGACGCCACTCTCAGAATTGCGGTCAGTGGGGACCGCCACTGCAGGTTAGGGGTGCCTGGGGCTGATAGTAGGTGCAGTCAGTTGTAATAGCCTCCTGAGAGTGAGGCATGCCCCAGGGTCCCGTGTAGGTGTGTGGAACTACAAGTCGCAGAATGACTCACACGCACAAGCAGGATGTCTTTCAGGGATTTTACTCACTGATGGTGGCAGGGTGAGTAACCCGGGCGTAGCTGGGATGAACCAGGCTGGAACCAGGTGTCCTTCAGGCTGACTTATGAGGGTGGCTACCAACTCGCCTTCCTTAGCCCGTTGTGTTTTGGGGTAACCCCTGCTTGAAGCCCTGCTGGGGTCGCCCAGGGAAGTTGCTGGTGCCTCTCTCCCCTTCTTTTTGGCCCGTTTGCTTGTAGCCTGGACCAGGTCACTCCGGCTGCTTGCCTCCTGTGAGCTATGGGCCCTCACTTTGGCTACGTGGCTGCGGACTCTGTGGTGTTGTCTTGGGGGTGTAAAGTGCCCCCTCATGCAGGTTTGGCAAAGGACAGGTGGATCTATCCCTGCACTGGGACCTGTTACCCGTTTGAGCCTGGTATCTCCCTGACAGTCTCCTTACTTTCCACTCCGTTGCTCTCTCTTTAGCCGTGTGTGGATTTCGGGCAGCACTACCAGGTGACCGTTCTCCCCCGTCGGTAGTCACTGCGCGTACGTTGTCAGAATTGTGTAGAGCTACAGGGTCTGCTTCTGCCCTCCCTGAACTTCACCACTCAACTGTCTTCGGCTCACTCTTCCCTCCTCTCCTGTTCTTGCCTACGTCACCTAGCAACCAGGCTCTCTACCACACCCCTCGAGTGGAGATGGAGGCTTCGCCCCCTCCTGGGATCCCCAGGGGTCCTCTCAAAGGTAAATGTGTGAGACCTGATCACTATGCGCCTGTGTAGTCACACCTCGGTCAGCCTTCTGGATTACCTGTTTTGTACTGTCCCCAGTATGGGTGCAGTACTCAGTGGTGCCTGACCAGGTCAGGGGCGCCACATTCCCCCTTAGTTATCACCAGCACGTCCTCGGGCTGCAAGACAACATTTTAAAATGCGTAAAACAGTAAAACGTTTTAAAACCAACAGGTACCATACATCACCACCCTCCACCCACAAGTCCGTTAACCCACCCTAAACCCTCTCAGGCGGCAGGTCACCGGTTTCTTTTGGTAACCAGGTCTGGGCCATCAGCTTCCCCAGACCTTTCTTCCCATCTGCCTCTCCCGTTGGCCGCGCCTTCAGCCACTTCTGGCAGGATGTAGAGGCGGCTTTCATGGTCTGGTGGTTTCAGGGTATACCTGGCCTGGTGGAGCCGCGCCTTCAGCCACTTCTGGCAGGATGTAGAGGCGGCCTCCACAGTTGGTGCTGACCAGGTACCCTCTTTGTGGTGGAGAGCCAGGCCCCATAAACAGGCGTGCTCCCTGGTAGTGGTTGTACCTCTGGGGTAACTATAAACACTGCGAGAGTTTGTGGCTATAGACAGTTCATAGCCTATGGTCCATACACAAGGTGCAAAAGGATTTTCTCACATCAGTTCATGTGGGCACATTTCTTAAACTTTTCTATAACGTTGCAAACTTCAAACTTTAACTTGCTGTACTTTCGTATTTAACTTTACTTTTGTTTACCAGGGCTCTTGCCTATTGGGCTTTGGCACCTGTCGTCATCATCTGTTGTAGAGATAGCAGGATCTCTGTAGGGGTTCCTGGTACATGGTATGACATCCAGTGCGTACCACCCTCTTTCTCCTTGATGTTTTGTGAACTCGACCAAATCTCCCTTCCGTAGGTCTCTTCCTGGGTGTCCTCTGGGCAAATGGGCTCTAACGTCTCTCCTGCTTACAAATATGCCCTCCTTTACACCAGATGCTACTATAAAGCCATATCCAGACCTTAGACTGAAGTCTTCTACAACTCCTCGACAAAGTGGGCCTCTGACCTGAGATTTGGCCCTTCTCAAGGACCGCTTTTCCTCTAAGTCTCTGGCCGTGACCTCGTCCTTCTCCTCGGGAGACTGCTGTGCAGGTGGATCCCTTGTCCTGCTGCGGCGCCGTGTCCTGCGGGCTGGGTCCTGCCTGGCTGCCACCTCACCGCTTGCAGGCTCCCAGGTGAGGTATCTGGACAAATCTTCCTCAGCGGAGGATGTCGGGCCCTCTTCATCCCAGCGGGAGTACGGCAGCATCTCGGGCTCTTGGACTGGTGCTGCATCCACTGCTGATGGCTCTGGGGTCAGCTTCTCAGCTTCCTGGCCTCCCCTCCCCCTTAGTTCTTCTGGGCACTTCTCTTGTGGCAGCGCTAGGGATGGATTTTCATCAGCAGGCCAGGGCGGGGGACCCTTTGACATGAATGTTGCAGGAGTTTTCCTGTGAGTATGCGGAGGGAGCAGATACCGGTCCACCATCTCCTTTGGGAAGTGGCCCTCTAGATCAGTCTTCAGCTTCCAGTATTCGGGGTCCTCCCCCAGCAGGGACTTCCTAGCAGGGACTTCCTTGGGCTGGGGAGCGGTGTCTGCTCTGGCCTTGCAGGCCGGGGTAAATAATTGTACAATCTTATCTTGGCGGGCCGAGCCTGGCGTGGCAGCGGCCTGGACTTGGCGGGCCGGACTGGGCGTCGCTGCGGCGGCCTGGACTTGGCGGGCCGAGCAGGGCATCGCTGCGGCGGCCTGAATTGGCGTCGCGGCTGCGATGGGATCTGTGCAGGGCATCGCCCCTGCAGCCTGGATTGGCGTCGCAGCTGCAGCCGGTCCTTGGCGGGCCGCACCTGCGGCGTGGAGGAGGGTCGCGGTGGCAGCCGGATCTTTGCGGGCCGGGCTGGGCATCGTTGCGGCGGCCTGGGCTCGGCGGGCCGCACCTGGCGTGGCTGTGGCCTGATTCAGCGTCGCCGCGCCGGGCATCTCTCCAGGGACCGCGGGCATGGCAGCAGGGGTCGGGGCACTCGCGCTGACAGGGGCAACACAGGACTCACCCATCGGTAACATCATCGGGGTCTGAGTCGTCGCCGCTCGGTCTGGCACTCGTCGTGCGGTTCCCCTCTCATAGGCCTGAACCGCTGCAGCCATCTCCAGAAGCTCCGTACGTCCCTCGCTGATCTGCCATACGACCCTGGCCTCCAGTTGGTCGCAAAACTGGGCAAGTTCCCGATACCACCAGGCAGCGGAGCCTGGTTCTTGGTCTCTGCGTTCAGACGCCATTTCCTCTGCGTCTCCTTCTTCTAGTAGCAGGCTTCTGGCTCCCTTTCTTTCCCGACGTCTCTGAACGCCCCCGCTCTCATCACTTGCGAGGCCAGGACCCTTCAGGGCATCTCTGGGTAGCCACACCTCTTCGTGGGCGGTAACTTCTCCCAGCGCGGGCTGCTGTTGTTTTTCAGCGCGCTTTTCATGGTGGCAATATGGCGGCGCTTCCAATTTTCCAAGCGGACCGCCCAGGCACATGGTCACCTGTCTGAACAGGTCTAGTCCTTATCCTGTTCGTGACGCCAGATGTGTGGGGCCCCAAGGCTCGGTGTCGGTGCAGCGGTGCATTACCTTCAGGGACTCCACGCGGCTGGATCTCGTCACAGGTAGGAAATCCTCTATTTTGATTGTCGTGACGCCACTCTCAGAATTGCGGTCAGTGGGGACCGCCACTGCAGGTTAGGGGTGCCTGGGGCTGATAGTAGGTGCAGTCAGTTGTAATAGCCTCCTGAGAGTGAGGCATGCCCCAGGGTCCCGTGTAGGTGTGTGGAACTACAAGTCGCAGAATGACTCACATGCACAAGCAGGATGTCTTTCAGGGATTTTACTCACTGATGGTGGCAGGGTGAGTAACCCGGGCGTAGCTGGGATGAACCAGGCTGGAACCAGGTGTCCTTCAGGCTGACTTATGAGGGTGGCTACCAACTCGCCTTCCTTAGCCCGTTGTGTTTTGGGGTAACCCCTGCTTGAAGCCCTGCTGGGGTCGCCCAGGGAAGTTGCTGGTGCCTCTCTCCCCTTCTTTTTGGCCCGTTTGCTTGTAGCCTGGACCAGGTCACTCCGGCTGCTTGCCTCCTGTGAGCTATGGGCTCTCACTTTGGCTACGTGGCTGCGGACTCTGTGGTGTTGTCTTGGGGGTGTAAAGTGCCCCCTCATGCAGGTTTGGCAAAGGACAGGTGGATCTATCCCTGCACTGGGACCTGTTACCCGTTTGGGCCTGGTATCTCCCTGACAGTCTCCTTACTTTCCACTCCGTTGCTCTCTCTTTAGCCGTGTGTGGATTTCGGGCAGCACTACCAGGTGACCGTTCTCCCCCGTCGGTAGTCACTGCGCGTACGTTGTCAGAATTGTGTAGAGCTACAGGGTCTGCTTCTGCCCTCCCTGAACTTCAGCACTCAACTGTCTTCGGCTCACTCTTCCCTCCTCTCCTGTTCTTGCCTACGTCACCTAGCAACCAGGCTCTCTACCACACCCCTCGAGTGGAGATGGAGGCTTCGCCCCCCCCTGGGATCCCCAGGGGTCCTCTCAAAGGTAAATGTGTGAGACCTGATCACTATGCGCCTGTGTAGTCACACCTCGGTCAGCCTTCTGGATTACCTGTTTTGTACTGTCCCCAGCATGGGTGCAGTACTCAGTGGTGCCTGACCAGGTCAGGGGCGCCACAGGGGCATAGTGACGCAACATGGAGTGAGCAAGGAGTCAGACAAGGATGCCACCATATCTCTTCAATTTACATGCAGAAGCTATTTATCATCGCATTTCAGTGATTTGAGACTGTGATGGAGGGTTCACCTTCCAACAAGACAATGACCTATAGCATACTGCTAAAGCAACGCTCGGGGAAAACATGAAAATGTATAGGAGTGGTCTAGCCAAAGCCCAGACCTTAATGCAATTGACAATCAGTGGTCAGATGTGAAGATTTGTGTTTACTAGAGTAAACCATCTAACTTGAAGGAGCAGGAGCGGTTTTGCTTTGAGGAATTACCAAAATCCCAGTGTCAAGGTGTGGAAAGCTCATAGAGACTAAAGGCCCCCGTTACACTAAGCAACATCGCTAGCAACATCGCTGCTAACGAACAACTTTTGTGACGTTGCTAGCGATGTTGCTGTGTGTGACATCCAGCAACAACCTGGCCCCTGCTGTGAGGTCGTTGGTTGTTGCTGAATGTCCTGGGCCATTTTTTAGTTGTTGCTGTCCCGCTGTGAAGCGCAGATCGCTGTGTGTGACAGCGAGACAGCAACAACTAAATGTGCAGGCAGCAGGAGCCGGCTTCTGCGGAGGCTGGTAACCACAGTAAACATCGGGTAACCAAGAAGCCCTGTCCTTGGTTACCCGATATTTACCTTTGTTACCAGCCTCCGCCGCTCTCACTGTCAGTGCCGGCTCCTGCTCTGTGCACATGTAGCTGCAGGACACATTGGGTTAATTAACCCGATGTGTGCTGTAGCTAGGAGGTAGCTAGGAGAGCAGGGAGCCAGCGCTCAGTGTGCGCTGCTCCCTGCTCTCTGCACGTGTAGCTCCGTGCGCTGGTAGCCAAGGTAAATATCGGGTTGGTTACCCGATATTTACCTTAGTTACCAAGCGCAGCATCTTCCACGCGGCACTTGGGGCTGGTCACTGGTTGCTGGTGAGCTCACCAGCAACTCGTGTAGCCACGCTCCAGCGATCCCTGCCAGGTCAGGTTGCTGGTAGGATTGCTGGAGCGTCGCAGTGTGACATCTCACCAGCAACCTCCTAGCAACTTACCAGCGATCCCTATCATTGTTGGGATCGCTGGTAAGTTGCTTAGTGTGACTGGACCTTTATTTAAAGCGACTTGCAACTGTGATTGTCACAAAATGAGGCTCTACAAAGTACTGACTTTAGGGGGATGAATAGTTATGCACACTGAAGTTTTCAGTTATTTTGTCCTATTTGTTGTGTGCTTCACAATAAAAAGGAAATTAAATGTTCACAGTTGTAGACATGTTCTTTCCATGAACTGATGCAAACCCTCCGCAAAAACAGTGAAATTCCAGGCTGTGAGATAGCAACAGGCGAAAAAATGCCAAGGGGGTGAATACTTTCACAAGACTGTATTTGTCACGCTGGGTGTGGGGAGAGACACCCAGCAAATGGATTCCTGGGAATAAGGGAGGTTGAAACACAAAGAGGAGGGGGGGGGGGTAACCAGGTGCTCCTGTGCTGACCCTGACACTGGGGGGCCCTTCACTTAGGAGGTGTGGCCCGCCAACGTGCCCCTGTCTCCTAGCCAAACCCTAGGACTAAATCTCACCACCCACCAATCCACAAAGGGAAAAACAAACACAAAAATAAATAGCAAAAGGGGAAAAAAGAAAAACAACAACTTATCTTGAGAGGGAATCTTGAGAATATACTGCAACAGTAGTCTGAAGCCACATTCAGAATATACAGCAACAGTAGTCTGAAGCCACATGCACTCCTGAGCAAGCAACTTCTCCAAGTGATGAGTATAACCCGCACTAGAGGAGGAGTAAGAGTCCCCACGTTATAAAGGCCCTTAATTACCAGCTGGAGGAAAGGCTCCTCCAACCTGGCAAGGAAACAGAAAAAAAAACCCTAAATCAAGCTCTTAAAGGGACAGCGTCCATTAACGTCTGGACGATCACTGTGCCCTTCTGCACCTGGTCCCAGCAGCAGCACCTGAAGGTCCAGACATATCCGTGACAGTATTCTACCATTTATTTTTCCCTAAGAAAGGGACTATGACCCAAAACGTTGCGCTCTCAAAAAAGTGTTTTCATAAATGTGGTGTATTTTTGGATATGGTATAACGCAAAGATGTTTTCACACTTCTGAGCCAACTCCATACATTAACATTCAATATTTGCCATACATGTACAGCGGATATTTGGAAAGGATTCTGGAAGGTTTGAGGTAAATTCTTTATTCAGTAATCACTCATATCACTTCCTATTCCCAATGGGGCTGAAATCTATCTTCCTAATCACACGAGAGGCTCATGCGCATGGCAGTATAGTATTATGGCTCACTTTTGAAACGTGGCTCCACAAAACCTTTACTGTAGCTCTACATGATATTTTTATACGGCATCGTACAGGTTTTTTTTAATGCTGTTTTCCATGCAAATAAAACAATTATTGTTTTTCCAAGTGTAAATGAGGACAGTAGTTGGTTCTTGCTTCTCCAATATGTCTGTCATTGGGCTGGGGCTATACCGTGACTTTGGTGACCGGAATCCAAACAATTGCAATTTTTTTTGTGACTTGCTTGTCGCAGTGGCCATACCATTGGGGTTGCCATGCGGCTCCATTCACTTGTATTGGGCTGTGATGTAGCAAGCAACACCTAAATGTGGTCACAGGACCTGCGTTGTGGCAAAAGTCTCCATGTAGCCCCAGCCTAACTTGTGATCCTGTATCTGAATTCTGCAAAAGTTCATATCACAAGATGAAAACACTAGAAGTAATCAAACAATGTACGCTAATATTTTCTAATAATACAAGGTGATGCATAGTAAAAAAAAAAACACTTGAAATGCTTTATGCCGAATCCAGCAATCAATCATAACTGTAAGCTCACATTGAATGAGGGTAACCTGAATCCTATAGAGCAGCATTAGTTTATCTGATAGAATTTCTTCTCTAGTAAGCAGTAAATAAGTGAGCTCTTTATGAATAAATAGAAATGCCTGAAACACTGACCTTTACAGAATAAAACAGCTTTGTTTGTTTCTGGTACTTCCACAGAAAGAATCCAGTATTGTACATAAGCCCAAGATACCCTTAAAGGTGTAATCTCATACCGCCATATAAGACGTTTGTGTTGATAGAAGTCTTGCACATTTGCTCTTTTGTTGTTCCTTATTATTATTATTTATGTATTTTCATACAATATCTTTTTCAGGTGGATTTCTCTCTGAAAACTACCTGAAAAAGTTGCTCAGAAGAATGAACATATGCATTTCTATGTAAAAACGACTGGCTGTTCATAAGTTCATTCTTTTCAGTGTCTTTTTAACTGTTTCAGATTTCCAAAGATACCAAGCAGATAAATAAGTGAGATGACCATTATTTAGGCATTTTCCTGCTTTGAAGAATCTCTATATTTTATAATAGAAGTCAATGGGAAGATTTAAAGCACCAGTCCAGCGTCTGTTTTTTTTCCAGTGCTCTAGTAGTGCTTTAAAGGCAAGTCCCCTGCCCCATATCTTATACTTATCCTACAGCGTTTTAAACTTTTTTCGGCATCACTCTGGTCCTGAGACGCCATGTTGTGACTGTAACTTCTCACTGACCGGACGTCGGTAGTTACGTCACAAGCTCTCAGCCCTCACTATGAGTCTATGAGGCTCTCAAAGACCTGAATTGATTTGTGACCTCCGGCGTGCCCCATTAAACACTAGAGCTGCTGGGTATCACAATGTGGCTGCAGGTCCAATAATACACCCGGTGAGCAGTGTAACACAGAGGAAACACCAGGGTAACAATTCAATAGAAGGCCCTGTCGCTAGGAAGATGGGTGCAGGTTCTCCTCTTAAAACTCACCTGAGGCTTATTCCTACACTCTCTAACGTTCCTAGATTTGTCATACCCCCACTTGCTGCTAACATTCCTAGGCTGTCGCTAGCCGCTGACCCTGAACTCACCCTAAGTAGTGAAGGCCAACGAGATGATAGTCTTGCTACTACAAGGCATGAGCTATAGGCGGCCAAGGAAAGAGTGAGCAGAGGATACTTATATCAGAAGGGAGTGACTGCAGTTGAGATTTCAACTACCTGTTAGATCACTGCAGGATAGAAATGAATCTTAACCCCCTTCTGTACTGGAAGAAATTTTATACTCTTCAACTACGCACCAAAGCAGATGTGTGATCAGCAACACTCTATGAACTAATCCCAAGTCCTCTTTCTCTCTGAAGAGTCAAATTGTATATGTCATTTCCCAAAGGAGCATGCACGGCGTTTAAGTCTCTTCTTACTGGCATGCCAGGCCTGGCATGTTACTCTCCACAGTGAGAAAACTTATTCCTTAGACCCAAAAGTTGAAAATGCCAGTTAAAACGATGGCATAAAAATGATGGGAAAAAAATGCTGATAGTCAAAAATGTCAAAAAAGCACATCAGAAACAACAAAAAAAATGCAAAAAAGGTGCTTCAGGAAAAAAATGTCTACTTTGTTTGATGGGACTTCATTCTTGAAAAATTAGACAGCTTCACAAGAGTGAAAAAGACTTATGCCCATACCCTTTCTTCTATAGTATAGAGGGGCAATTTCAAGTTCTTAAATGGTTAAAATTGCAAAGTGCTTGTAAAAACGAGCATTTCCAATTTTCTTCTTATTACAATTGCTCTAAGTCAAGAACTTATGGATTTTGAATGTTATAGTTTGCAGCTTGTTACCTAGGTTCCCTGACTCCATTGCAGTCATAGAGTGTCTGGTAAAATGAGTATGGAGCTTTAAAGTCTACACGCGCTACTCGGAAGATGAAGCTGCCACTTCTTGCAGCTTCGGTTTGGACCAGCGATGAAACAGTGCTCTTTGCAACATACTGTGCAAGCAGAAAGCAAGGAGGCAGAGAAGCCGTGCATTCCTAAAGACAAAAGGTAAAACATTCCTTTAAGTAGCCTCTTGAATGAAGGCATATTTTTAGTGAAGCGTGAGCACTACTATGCTCGGGTGCTCGGTACTCGTTAAGAACAGTTGAATGCTCGGATGGGTGTGACTCAAGCACCGAGGGCAATGGAAGTCAGTGGGGAATTTCACCATTTTTCCAGAACATTTCAAAATGCTCAAGTACTCCTTTAACTTCCATTATACTTGGGTACTCAAGTCGTGCTCATCCGAGCATCCAACTGTTCTTAAAGAGTACCGAACACCCGAGCATGGGAGTGCTCGTTCATCACTACATATTTTATTATTTTTCACATTTTGTTCTCTAAAATCAGAAATAATTAGGAAACCATTCCAGTTTTTGACCAAGATGTTAAAAATTCCTAGCGTTATCTGTTTCTGAAAAGCTTCTAAAATCTGCGGCACAACATCTGATCAGTCATCAAAGTAAATGGTCAATCTCATGTATCTTCTTTAACCTCTTAACGACCATGGGCAGTAATATTACGTCCTAGTGGTCATAGTGTTACTGCCCGCGATCTGCTACCGGCAGCATGCTGCGATCGGCACATATCTCAGCTAATTTTTACAGCTGAGATGTGCGTCTGCTAGGCATGAGCAGAATCGTTATCTGCCTGTGCCGTTTAACCTCTTAACCCCTTCAGCCCCCGGGCACTTTCCGTTTTTGCGTTTTTGTTTTTTTGCTCCTTTTCTTCCGAGAGCCGTAACTTTTTTATTATTCCGTCAATCTTGCCATATGAGGGCTTGTTTTTTGCGGGACGAGTTGTACTTTTAAATGAAACCATAGGTTTTACCATATATTGTACTGGAAAACAGCAAAAAAATTCCAAGTGTGGAAAAACTGCAAAAAAAGTGTGATCGCACAATAGTTTTTGGGATGTTTTATTCACCGTGTTCACTATATGGTAAAACTGATGTATCTATGTGATGCCTCAGGTCGGTGCGAGTTTGTAGACACCAAACATATATAGGTTTACTTGTATCTAAGGGGTTAAAAAAATTCACAAGTTTGTCCAATAAAAGTGGCGCACATTTTGCGCCATTTTCCGAAACACGTAGCGTTCTTATTTTTTGGGATCTATGGCTCAGTGACGGCTTATTTTTTGCGTCTCGAGCTGACGTTTATAATGGTACCATTTTTGCGCAGATGCTACATTTTGATCGCCTGTTATTGCATTTTGCGTAAAACTTGCAGCGACCAAAAAACGTAATTTTGGCATTTGGAATTTTTTTGCCACTACGCCGTTTACCAATCAGATTAATTGATTTTATATTTTGATAGATCGGGCATTTCTGAACGCGGCGATACCAAATATGTGAATATTTATTTATTTTTTAACCCTTTAATTTTCAATGGGGGGAAAGGGGGGTGATTTCAACTTTTAGGGGTTTTTTTTGTTTTTTTTTTAAACTTTTTTTTTAACTTTTTTTTTAATTTTTCTAGTCCCCCTAGGGGCCTATAGCGATCAGCAATCCGATCGCTATTATCTATCTGCTGGTCACAGCTATACAGCTGTAAACAGAAGATTCAGTCACTTTGTTTTTCCCTCTGCTCTCGGCCGAGGGAAAACGAAAGTGAAACATGGCTACGATGGCAACCACCGATAGTCACGTGATAACGCACGTGACTTCCGGTGGGGGCGGCGGTAAGTAAAAAACATGGCCGTGCGCATTTAGAGCTTGCTGCCAGACTTTGGCAGCAAGATTTAAGGGTTAATGGCCGCGGGTGGAAGGGATTCCACCCGCGGCTAGCAGGCACACATGTCAGCTGTTGAAAACAGCTGATATGTGTGCCGACCGCCGCCGCCTGCCCGCGGCAGGGGGCGGGGCTTAACGGGACACGATCCTTGACGAATACATCCGTCCAAGGTCGTGAAGGGGTTAAATGGCACTGTCAATATGTGACAGCGCCATTATAATTGCATCGGCGGTAAATATTTACTCACTGTCCGATACTGAAAGTCACGTGACATGATCATGTGACTTCCGGTGGTTGTCATGGTAGTACAGGGTCATGCGATGACTCTTGTAGCTCACATGACTCACTTTCTGTTTCACCTGGCCCAGAGCTGGGTGAGACAGTAAATGAGTATATCTACTGTTCACAACTGTATAGCTGTGATCAGCAGATATGACAGAGCGATCAGATTGCTGATCTATATAGCCCCATAGGGGACCTAGTAAAATTTTAAAAAAAGGTAAAAAAAAGTTTTAAAAAATTAAAAAAAATAAAAACCTAAAAGTTCAAATCACCCTCCTTTCGCCCCAATGAAAATTAAAGGGTTAAAAAAATAAAAAATATACACACATTTGGTATCGCCGCGTTCAGAAACACCCAATCTATCAAAATATAAAATCAATTAATCTGATCGGTAAATGGCGTAGTGGCAAGAAAATCCAAACACAAAATTTTGTTTTTTGGTCGCCACAAATTTTGCGCTAAATGCAATAACAGGCGATCAAAACGTAGCATCTGCAGTAGTATCATTAAAAACGTCAGCTCGAGACGCAAAAAATAAGTCATCACTAAGTTATAGATCCCGAAAAATGAGAAAGCTTCGGGTCACAGAATATCAAAAATATGTGAATAACTAGGTCCATGTCAACATGCTAATCTCATGAAGAGTCACCAAAGCCAGATACTAGACCTACAAAAAGACCTTCATATTCAGTAATATCAATATTCAAAGACCATAATGGTTCAAATGCAATATATATTTTATTTATTATTTATACAAAAATTGGGTCTAGGATTTCAAAAAGGAGAGAAAAAGACACAGATTGTGCATATAAAAACTGTAAAAATCGCAGGGGGGTGTGTGTACAAAATGTATGGTCTGGGCATCACATGATTTATACAGAAACACACATGAGCAATCTGATCACATAAAAAATAGCATGATTAACTGAGATAATTATTGTTCACATGATTAAACCATTACAGTTGTTATAGAAAAAAACTTCAATTCATGAGGACTGGTTTTGCTTATAAACCGTGACCCCAAATATCTATAGTGCCTGAATATAAGGCTGGAACACAATTAAATCAATACATGTTAGTCAAAAAATGCCTGAATACATATACAGAAGCGATTGCTTGCATCAGTGAGGCATTAAACAGTGAATACCAGCAACAATTCAGTCACCACAAGTAAATCTTGTGTAATAATGAATCAGTACGGCATTAATCAATGAATGCCGACAACAATTTAATCACCACCTCTGGACAAAGCGGTAGCGAAACGCGTCGAGGTGCAGGGTGGTGTGTGTGCATTGGGCCTGCAGTGGTTCCTGGGTAGGTCATTGTACCTCTATTTGTCCTGGGCATCATACATGGGCTTTAATTTCATTGCTGTGTTTGCAACCTGTCATCTATTTTGCTATAATCAGACTATTGAGTCTGATCAAATGTAACTGTGATCCATTATCACATAAAACTTACTTGTGGTGATTAAATTGTTGTCGTCTCTCGGAAGAAGAAGGGCGAAAAAAAAACGGAAAGTGAAACATTGGCTGGTCGTGAAGGGGTTAAAAGCACATCACTCCTTTGTGTCCCAGCTTCCTGTTTGCTGCAGGTGGTTTGAGACAGAGAAAGAGAAAGTTGGAGAAAGAGACAGAGCGAGAGAATGTTTTAGGACATTTTTATTACTTTCTGCAATGTCAAACGTTTACATACATTTCAACAATATTTGCTACCATTGCTCTAAACTGTATAAGGCTCTGTGCCCACGTTGCGTATTTTCGTGCAGTTACGCTGCGTATTGCACTGCAGCATAATTGCATGCGTCCTGCGTCCCCAGCACAATCTATGAAGATTGTGCATAATCCATGCGCACGTTGCATTTTAGAACGCAGCGACTTGCATGCTGCGAAATCGCTGCGTTCTAAAAAGCAACATGTCACTTCTTTTGTGCGACTTGGATGCAGCCCCCGCTCTGTCTACGCGAGAGGCAGCATCCAGAGCGCATGAAATTGGCTTTTCATTACGCAGTGTTTCTGCAGCGATTTGAAGCGCAAATGTGCTGTTCAAATCGCTGCAGAAATTTCTGCAGGGACAATGCAACATGGGCACATAACCTAACTTTGGTCAAACGTTTTGGATTTCCTTCCACAAGCTTCTCATAATAGTTGGTAGGAATTTGGGCCCATTCCTTCTGACAGAACTGGTGTAACTGAGCCATGTTTATAGGTCATCTTGCTCGCACCGGCCTTTTCAGCTTTGCCCATAAAGTTTCAATAGGATTTTGTAGGAGCCATCATAATGTGTGGGGGAGTAAGCTGGTAAACTGTATTGAGGGTCGTTATACTGTATGGTGGGTTGTGTCAGGGCCATCATACTGTGTTGGGGTCACTGTGAGGGCATCCTACTATACAGTGTGGGGGAAAATATAGGGTCATCAAACTGTGTGTGTGTGTGGAAAGTAGTGTGCAGAAATATACAGTGGGGCATATCATACTGTGTTTGAATTATGCTCTTTCATGAACCTATTACTTATTTTTGTGGGTGATCCCAATTAGGACTTCTCCTATCGGGCCCCATGATTTCTATGTATGCGCCTACATCAAATGATCATATCATTTCTATTTCCAGAACTTATTTGGACTCAACAACCCAACAAACATTAACAGCTTTCATAGCTATACAGTTTGTAGATGACAACAAGAGGTTATGCAGATAGAACTCCTAATATACTCTCTCCTATAAAATTAATATAATCTAGAATATGAAACATCGGAGAGCTGACAACAAATAATACAATTTCTTCAATTGATAATTTTCTGGAGAATAGTACATCTTACATCCAAAGTCCTTATATATTACGCGTATCCTAATACCTGGTTGTAGAATGTCTTGGTGTGGTGAAGCTTCATAATGTTGCTTATTCCGTTCATCTCTGGTTCTCTAGATGTCTTGTGAGGATTCTCAGCATATGCATTTACAGTTGCATGCAAAGGTTTGCGACCTGTAACGCAAGTTTAAGATGAAATGATCTCTAAAATGCATACAGTTAAAGACACATTTCCTATGTATTTTAGGAGAAAAAAAAATATTTTAATCTTTTACATTTTTAAATTTACAAAAAAGTAAAATGGGCAGATGCAAAAGTTTGGACACCCTGCATGGTTAGTACCTAGTATTTGTTGAAGCCATACTCTTTTCAATCTCAGCATTCTACAGATGTGTTATATTTGCATCAAGAAATTTGTTGAAATTTAATTGACTCTACTGTTCCCTCTACTCTTGAAATGTTCCCTGTGCCATTGAAAACAATACAACCCCAAAGCATGATTAATCCACCCCATAGTTAAATTTTGTGCCCTTTTTTCTCCGCATATTCCTTAGCAATAGAAGTCCCAGAGAGGGGTCATTTAACATTTCTACCTTTGGAACCCAGAGACGGGTCGAATGACCTGAAGGATTTTAGCTAACATCCTATAATCACCGTCTTTTGTTCTGTAATTTAAGCCATTACTGTCGCACCACAGGAGGTTGTTGTTTTCCATTGAGTTTAGCCATTTAGTTTCTAGTTAGTTCTATTCAGTTTGGACTAAGGGTCATTTGACCCTCTTTCGGGACTTCAGGGGGGAGCTCGAAATTTCTGGGACTTCTAGTGTTAGATCATTGCAGTCAAAGAGTGCTATGTTAACCTCATCGGTCCACAGTACTTGTTTCGAAAATGCATAGGGCTTGTTTAGATGATTTTTTGCATACTTCTGACTCTGAGTTTTATCGTGAGGATGCAGGAGATGTTTTCTTTTGATGACTCTTTCATGAAGTCCAAGGTGTCTCTAAACAGTAGAACAATGTGCCACAACTCCAGAATCTGCTAAATCTTCCTGAAGGTCTTTTGCAGTCAAGCGGGGGGTCTGATTTGTATTTATAGCAATCCTATCAGTGCCTCTCAAAGAAATTTACTATAAAAAGATGAAGTTGAAAAGAGGATGGCTTCTACAAATGGATAATGATCCTAAACACACATCAAAATCTACAATTGACTATCTCAAAAGACTCAAGCTGAAGGTTTTACAATGGTCCTCACACCTCCCTAATTTGGACATCATTGAAAATCTGTGGCTTGAACTCAAAAGAGCAGTGCATGAAAGACGACTCAGGAATCTCACAGACCTGGAAAACTTTTTCAAGGAAAAATGGATGAAAATCCCTCAAACAAGAATTGAAAAACTCTTGACTAGAGATGAGCGAACCGGTCGCGGTTCGGCTCGAGGTCGGTTCGCCGAACGGAGCTCCCGTTCGAGTTCGGTTCGT
Organism: Anomaloglossus baeobatrachus; assembly: GCF_048569485.1. NCBI lineage: Eukaryota > Metazoa > Chordata > Amphibia > Anura > Aromobatidae > Anomaloglossus > Anomaloglossus baeobatrachus. The sequence continues at coordinate 192,290,563 of NC_134354.1, read as the reverse complement.
CGAACGTTCGACGAACCGAACTCGAACTGCATAGGAAACAATGGCAGGCAATCACAAACACATAAAAACACCTAGAAAACACCCTCAAAGGTGTCCAAAAGGTGACAAACAACTCACAACACAACACAAACACATGGGAAAGTGACAAGGACAAATTCTCATTTGAAAACAAAACAGCCTCTGCGAGGAAAAAGAGGACGAGACACAGATATAGGCATGGCATGCCCTTCTAAAATCATGTAAAACACCGCAAGGTGACTCCAAGCGGAGTCTCCCTTTTTTCCAAAAATTGGGCCACACACACACCATCCCCTTCAGTGGCAGCACTTGTACCCCAGTTGTACACTTCACAGCTAGATTTGCATCAAGCACATTCAAAAATATGCCATACTTAACCGTTCCAAGGATGACCCTGGGGTAGGTAGCAAAGTCTTTGCTGAACCATGACTTGTTCATCTTGGCTCCTTTTAAAAAACACAGCAAGCAACGGTTACTTCAAGCGGAGTCTCCCTTTTTTTCAAAAAATTGGGCCCCACACACACCCATTCAGTGGCAGCACTTGTGCCCCAGTTGTACACTTCACAGCTAGATTTGCATCAAGCACATTCAAAAATACGCCATACTTAACCGTCCCCAGGAGGACACCGGGGTAGGTAGCTAAGTCTTTCCTGATCCCAGCTCTGTTCATCTTGGCTCCTTTTAAAAAACACAGCAAGCAAGGGTTACTCCAAGCGGAGTCTCCCTTTTTTCCAAAAATTGGGCCACACAGACACCCCTTCAGTGGCAGCACTTGTGCCCCAGTTGTACACTTCACAGCTAGATTTGCATCAAGCACATTCAAAAATACGCCATACTTAACCGTCCCCAGGAGGACACCAGGGTAGGTAGCTAAGTCTTTCCTGATCCCAGCTGTATGCATCTTGGATCATTTTTTAAAACTATGTAAGCAAGGGTTACTCCAAGCGGAGTGTCCCTTTTTCCAAAAATTGTGCCCCACACACACTCACCCATTCAGTGGCAGCACTTGTGCCCTAGTTGTACACTTCACAGCTAGATTTGCATCAAGCACATTCAAAAATACGCCATACTTAACCGTCCCCAGGAGGACACCAGGGTAGGTAGCTAAGTCTTTCCTGATCCCAGCTCTGTTCATCTTGGCTCCTTTTAAAAAACACAGCAAGCAAGGGTTACTCCAAGCGGAGTCTCCCTTTTTTCCAAAAACTGTGCCCCACACACACCCACCCATTCAGTGGCAGCACTTGTGCCCTAGTTGTACACTTCACAGCTAGATTTGCATCAAGCACATTCAAAAATACGCCATACTTAACCGTCCCCAGGATGACACCGGGGTAGGTAGCAAAGTCTTTCCTGATCCCAGCTGTATGCATCTTGGATCATTTTTTAAAACTATGTAAGCAAGGGTTACTCCAAGCGGAGTGTACCTTTTTCCAAAAATTGTGCCCCACACACACCCACCCATTCAGTGGCAGCACTTGTGCCCTAGTTGTATACTTCACAGCTAGATTTGCATCAAGCACATTCAAAAATCCACAAGCATTTACTCTCCCCAGGATGACACAGGGGTAGTAAATTCCTGGTGGATCCATGACTTGTTCATTTTGATGAACGTTCGTCTGTCCACATTGTCACTGGACAGACGCGTGCGCTTATCTGTCAGCACACACCCAGCAGCCCTGAAGACACGTTCAGAGACAACGCTGGCAGCTGGACACGACAAAATCTCCAAGACGTAACTGGAGAGCTCTGGCCATTTTTCTAGATTTGAAGCCCAAAATCAGCAAGGCTCCATTTGCAAAGTCATGGCATCGATGTTCATTTGGAGATACTCCTGTATCATCCTCTCCAGCCGTTGACTATGAGTCAGACTTGTTGTCTCTGGTGGCCTTGCAAAGGAGGGTCTAAAAAAATTATGAAAAGATTCCATAAAATTGCTGTTACCAGCACCAGATACAGTCCTACTGGTACGGGTAGACTGTTGAAGATGAAGAGACCGTCCCATGTTTGTCAAGTTACAACTGTGAGATTCACTCCCTGCACCTGCACGGTTGTTTGGTGGAAAAGCCGAGCTAAGATCCAGTAATAGCTTCTGCTGATACTCCTGAATACGTGTGTCCCTTTCTATGGCTGGAATTATGTCACAAAATTTGGACTTGTACTGGGGATCTAAGTGTGGCAAGCCAGTAGTCATCATCACTTCTAATTTTGACAATACGAGGGTCATGTTGGAGGTAGTGCAACAAGAAGGCACTCATGTGTCTTGCGCAGCCATGCGGACCAAGTCCACGCTGTGTTTGTGGCATAGAGGTGCTACCCGTTCTTTCTTCCTCTGACATCTCCCCCCAACCTCTTTCAACTGAAAATTGACCAAGGTCTCCCTCATCCGCTGAGTCTTCCATGTCCATGGACAGTTCTTCCTCCATTTCTTCATGTTCTCCTGCACCTTCCTCAATATTTCGCCTGCTACTATGCGCCCTTGTTGATCCCTGTCCCCCATGGTCCTATGCCTGCCGCGTTGGTGATGATGAACGTCTGGACCTTGGTGATTTTGTTGTGTCTTGCGCATATGAATCCTCATGTAGTTCCTCCCCTTCCTGTTGTCCCACCCTCTGACTCCGAATAGTGTTTAGCGTGTGCTCCATAATGTAAATGACTGGAATTGTCATGCTGATAATGGCATTGTTAGCGCTAAACATATTCGTCGCCATGTCGAAACTGTGCAGAAGGGTGCATAGGTCCTTGATCTGAGACCACTCCATCAGGGTGATCTACCCCACCTCTGCATCTCGTTGGCCCAGGCTATACGTCATGACGTATTGCACCAGGGCTCGGCGGTGCTGCCACAGTCGCTGTAACATGTGGAGAGTCGAATTCCAGCGTGTCGGCACATCGCATTTCAGGCGATGAACCGGCAGGCCGAAAGACTTCTGGAGCGATGCAAGTTGCTCAGCTGCGGCGGTTGAACGGCGTAAGTGAGCAGACAGTTTTCGTGCCCTGGTCAGAAGGCCATCTAGGCCGGGATAGTGTGTTAAAAAATGCTGGACAACAAGGTTCAACACAGGAGCCATACAAGGCACGTGTGTCACCTTGCCCAGGCGAAGGGCCGCACCCAGGTTTGCAGCATTGTCACACACAGCCTTACCAGGCTGCAGGTTGAGTGGAGACAACCATTTATTAAACTCAGTCTCCAGAGCTGCCCACAACTCAGTCGCTGTGTGACTCCTATTTCCAAGACATGTCAAGCTAAAGACCGCCTGATGCCGTTGCGCTCTGCTGCCAGCATAGTAATGAGGGGTGCGTGATTCCTTCTGCGCAGTGAGAACGCTGGTGGCCTGACCAGGCAGGCTTGGGGCAGAGGTGGAGGACCCAGATGAGGTGGAGGAGGCAGAAGCAGTGGCGGAACTTGGACAGACAGAGGATTGACACACAAGTCGTGGGGACGGCAAGACTTGTGCAGAAGACCCTTCACCATCTATCACCATAGTTACCCAGTGCCCAGTCAGCGACATGTAACGTCCCTGTCCATGCTTACTGGTCCAAGTATCGGTGGTGAAATGCACCCGTTCACACAGAGTTTCTCAAGGAAGCGGTGATGTTGTGTGCGACATGCTGGTGTAGCGCGGGCACACCTTTCTTAGAGAAGTAGTGGCGACTAGGCATCTGGTACTGGGGCACAGCGACAGACATAAGGTCTCTAAAATCCTGTGTGTCCACTAGGCGGAAAGGCAGCATTTCGATAGCCAAGAGCTTACAGAGGGATAGAGTCAACCTCTTAGCTTTTTCATGGGTCGCAGGAAATGGCCTTTTATTTGACCACATCTGAGGGACAGAGATCTGGTTGCTGTGTGTAGACGGTGTTGAGTAGGGTGTCCCTGGAAAAATGCAGGTTTGTGAGGAAAGTGCAGGCGGAGACATGATGTTGCCTTCATCCAACGTTGGTGCTATCGATGTCTGAGAGAGCTGTACACACGTACTTGTTTCCCCTTCCAAACCAACTGACGACCTACCAAGCAAACTGCCTGTTGCGGTTACAGTGGTGGAAGTTGTGTGTGGAAAACCAGGTGTGACAGCTGTCCCCACAGTCCTAGAAGATGAAGAGCGCGCGGATGCACTGGAAGGGGCAGGCCGTGGATGGTTCGCTCCGCTAGGCGGCATTGCAGCACGGTGAACTTCCCACTGGGACCTATGATATTTATTCATGTGACGATTCATGGAAGAAGTTGTCAAACTGCTGAGGTTTTGACCTCTACTAACAGAATCACGACAAATTTTACACATCACATAATTTGGGCGATCTTTTTCTATGTCAAAAAAGGACCAGGCTAGGCAAGGCTTAGAGGGCATGCGACCTGCTGAGCCCCCCCGACTAGTGCTCAGAGGCAGAGTGGTGGCTGATGATGCAGTTGTAGACGTGCTACCAGTGCTCCGACTCTGTCCAGGAAGGCGCAAGGTAACTTCGTCGTCAGTTGCATCCTCCTCCACCGCCTCTGTTGACCTCCTCGAGTGCCTGACTGGGGGTTGACAGTAGGTGGGATCTAGAACTTCATCATCAATTGTTGTGTTTGCACTCCCCTCCCCCTCAGACCGAGCCTCTTCTTGCCCTGACCGAATATTTAAGTTGTCATCCCAATCTGGTATCTGCGTCTCATCATCATCAGTATGTTCCTCATTGTCTATAACCACAGGTGTTCCAGTTTGTGACAAAGGGTCAACATTATGCTCAGAAACTTGGTCCTCACGGCCTGAATCAGAGTCACAAAGGTTCTGGGCATCACTGCAGACCATTTCCTGGTCTGTACTCACTGTAGCTTGGGAGCAGACCTCTGATTCCCAGGCTATAGTGTGACTGAACAGCTCTGCAGACTCAGCCATCTCAGTTCCACCATACTGTGCAGGGCGGATGGAGACTTCAGAGCTGGGAGAAAGCAAGTTTGATTGGGATGACAACTCAGAGGACTGGTGTTTTTTGGATGCGGTACTTGAGGTGGCTGAGAGGGCACTTGTTGGACCACTTGAGATCCATTCAAGCATTTTCATTTTTTGGCCATCATCTACCTTTGTTCCTGTTGTTCGTGTCCGTAAAAAAGGGAGCACATCGGATTGTCCACGGTAAGTAGTAGACATCTTACTTTTGCTGGTAGATGGTCTATCTTCAGCAGATGTTAATGGAGCTTTGCCACCTTCCCCACGGACAAACCCTTTTTTTCCTTTTCCACCACGCCTCTTCCCCTTTCCACCAGCATCTGCCATTTTGCCACTCATGTTGATTGCGACAAGATTGTGCACTGAAAATGTGGTAGTAAAAATTCAGAGGTGGTGTAGATTGCAGCGGTGGTCTAGCTTTATTAACAGCAGAATAATAAAGAATAAATATCCCTGACAATGCAACTACGGCCCTTAAACTGGCAGCATAAATTGCTAGTATAATGGCTTAGTTATAATGAGTTTGAGTGTGCAATGCAGCCAGACGTGCTGCAAATATCTGTGCACTACTGGGACTATACAGAAGTCCAATAGCCACGTTTAGGATGCCACTAGGTTCACTCAGTGTTTGCTACTGGCTTAGTAACAATGAGTTGGAGTGTGCAAAGGGCAGGAGGGTACAGTGGCAGGATTGTGGGTCTCTGGGTAGAGGAAAGGAAGCCTGCCTTTCTATCCCTCCTAATGGGGAAATGCAGCGAGGAAATCCCTGACCTTAGCTACACAGACGCGGTCATCTTGTGTAGCTGTTAAACTCTGTTTTCAGGACCTGTCACCTATGGCTCTGACCCTGCCGGTATGAGCCCTTAAAAGGACTGATAGAAAGTGCTATCCCTATGCTGTCCAGCGCTGTGTATGGAGCGTATACAGCTGTATCGGCGATAGGAGCTGTGCCAGTGATGTCTGACACCAAGGACGCAGAAGGCAGATAATGGCATGCTGGAGGAAAATGTCCGTTTTTATAATGCAGGGACATGTGACATGGACATCCTATCACACATGCCGTTGCTTCTCTGGCTAAAAGTCGACTTAGCTGTGTGTGTGTCTGAGATTGGCTGACATGCTGGCCCTCCCCACTACACGCACGAGCTTAGGGAAGGAAGACAAGGAAAAAAAAAAAATGGCGATCGCCATTATCCAAACAGCAGTGATCTGAATGCGCTGTTCCCGCACACTATACACTGAAATGTCATAATAGTGTGAGTCACAGAGTGACTTACACTATTACAGCGGAAAGCCAGCTAGTAATTAGCTTGTCTTTTTGCTGCTAGAACCGTTCTCGAACGTATCTAGAACTATCGAGCTTTTGCAAAAAAGCTCGAGTTCTAGTTTGATCTAGAACCACCCCCAAAATCACTCGAGCCGCGAACTGGAGAACCACGAACCGCGAACCACGCTCAACTCTACTCCTGACATCTACAAAAAGTGTTTACAAACTGATATTTGCCAAAGGGGGTGCTACTCAGTACTAACCATGCAGGGCGCCCAAACCTTTGCAACAACCCATTTTCCTTTTTTGTTAATTTAAAAATGTAAAAGATGAAAATATATTTTTTTTTTCCTAAAATACAGAGGAAATGTGTCATATTTAACTTGATGCCTTTTAGAGATCATTTCATCTTCAACTTACTTAACTATTCAGAATAACAGTAATTTTGACCAGGGGTGCCCAAACATTTGCTGTAATGTAATTACCACACATATTGCTAGCTGTTTCATCCTGGGAAATCTACACTGTGTGCAGAATTATTAGGCAAATGAGTATTTTGATCACATGATATTTTTTATACATGTTGTCCTACTCCAAGCTGTATAGGTTTGAGAGCCAACTACCAATTAAGTAAATCAGGTGATGAGCATCTCTGTAATGAGGAGGGGTGTGGTGTAATGACATCAACACCCTATATAAGGTGTGCTTAATTATTAGGCAACTTCCTTTCCTTTGGCAAAATGGGTCAGAAGAGAGATTCGACGGGCTCTGAAAAGTCCAAAATTGTGGGATGTCATACAGGGGGATGCAGTAGTCTTGAAATTGCCAAACGTTTGAAGCGTGATCACTGAACAATCAAGCGTTTCATGGCAAATAGCCAACATGGTCGCAAGAAGCGTGTTGGGCAAAAAATGTGCAGGGACATGGCCAAGGTATGGAAGACTGAAAAATGACCACCTTTGAACAAGAAACATAAGATAAAACATCAAGACTGGGCCAAGAAATATCTTTAGACTGATTTTTCAAAGGTTTTATGGACTGATAAAATGAGAGTGACTCTTGATGGGCCAGATCAATGGGCCAGAGGTTGGATTAGTAAAGGGCAGAGAGCTCCACTCCAACTCAGACGCCAGCAAGGTGGAGGTGGGGTAATGGTATGGGCTGGTATCATCAAAGATTAACTTGTGGGACCTTTTCGGGTTGAGGATGGAGTGAAGCTCAACTCCCAGACCTACTGCCAGTTTCTGGAAGACAACTTCTTCAAGCAGTGGTACAGGAAGAAGTCAGTACCGTTCAAGAAACACACGATTTTCATGCAGGACAATGCTCCATCACATGCATCCAACTACTCCACAGCGTGACTGGCCGGTAAAGGTCTAAAAGATGAAAAATTAATGACATGGCCCCCTTGTTTACCTGATCTGAACCCCATTGAGAACCTGTGGTCCCTCATAAAATGTAAGATCTATAGGGAGGGAAAACAGTACACCTCTCGGAACAGTGTCTGGGAGACTGTGGTGGCTGCTGCACACAATGTTGATCGTAAGCAGATCAAGCAACTGACAGAATCTATGGGTGGTAGGCTATTGAGTGTTATCATAAAGAAAGGTGGCTATATTGGTCACTAATTTTTTGGGGGTTTTGTTTTTGCAAGTCTGAAATGTTTATTTCTAAATTTATTGCAGTTATATTGGTTTACCTGGTGAAAATAAACAAGTGAGATGGGAATATATTTGGTTTTTATTAAGTTGCCTAATAGTTCTGCACAGTAATAATTACCTGCACAAACAGATATCCTCCTAAGATAGCCAAATCTAAAAAATACCCACTCCAACTTCCAAAAATATTAAGCTTTGATATTTATGAGTCTTTTGGGTTGATTGAAAACATAGTTGATGATCAATAATAAAAAATTCCTCGAAAATATAACTTGCCTAATAATTCTGCGCACGGTGTAGTATTTCATTTGAACATCTGTCCAATTGGCCTATTCTAGGTGCCTGAGGAGTATGGTGACAGTCAAGAACCATTTTCCATAGATCTATGCCATTTGGTTTAGCTTTCTTTACGATTGTCTTTGCAATTTATAAATCATCTTCGCTTTGCTGTGGAACTGATGTAAAATATTCAAAGTCCCACTCTCCAGAAAATTGTGTAAATTTTGAGCTACCAGAATGTTGTATATTATTTGTAATGGCCACAGATGAGCAGATCAATCCAAATCACGTTTTAAAAGATCAAGTTTGAATCAAAATTCCTGAAATTTGCAAATTGAGTTTGCAAAAAAAGTGACCCAGCACTATTTACCACACTGGTAAAGCATCATTGAGAGGGTTTCCATTTTGTCCAGCAGCTTTGGTACCACTTCTGAGTTTAGAAATTGGATATCGATTACTTCTACAGTGGTGGTCAGTACACCATTGGGCCATCGGAGATTAGTGGTTCCCAGTGGACTACAGTTGGGCACAGGACTGGTTGCATGTATAACAAAGTTGGATTCTATCACCAATTGAGTTAATTGTGTAATCGGCATAGACAGATCATTTTCCTTAAGAAGGAGTGTCACCATTCTAGTTTTTTTTATAACCAGACTACCCTTCTAGCAGGATTTATTAAGGAAGTGGAACGTACAGAAAATCTGATGGCATGTCTGGAGGTATCTTAAAGGAAATCTGTTCCCTTCTTTATGGTATAAAGAGAAACTACAGTAAAATAAGCCAACTTTCTTTTTTTGCAGATTGGTTTTTTCCTCCCTTCCTCCCAGAGCTATAATTTTTATTAAGTTTCAGTAGAAATAATCATATGATGGATTGTTTTTTGTGGGACAAGTCGTAGTTTTGAATGACCATCCAGTTTCTCATATAAAATACTGCACAACAGGAAATATATTCTAAGTGTGATAAAAAGGATAAAAATATGCAATTCTGCTATTGTTTTTTGTTTTCACAGCGTTCCCTGTATGGTATTGTTGCTTTGTTCCTAGACATGTAACACTTTCATTTTTCCATCCATGGAGTTGTGTGGGGTTTTCTTTTCTGTCTGATGAACTGACAGTTTTATTGATACCAGTTTGGGGTACCTACGCCATTGAGATCTCTTATCAGTGTTTTTTTTTTGTTTTGTTTTTTTTTTTTGTTTTTTTAAGGAAGGTGTGGTAACCGAAAAATTAAAATTTTAGCCTTTTTTTGCCTCTTCACAGCCACTATATGGGATAGTTAAGTTTACATTTTAACAGACTGGACTTTTGTGGATGCACCAATATCAAATGTCGTATTTTTCGTTTTATAAGACGCACCAAATTATAAGATTATAAGAAAATTTAGAGATGAAAAAAGGTAAAAAAAAATAAATAAATGGGAATTGTTTTATACTCCGGTGTTGTCTTACCAGAGGTGGGGCGGCAGTAGTAGTGGAGTGGAGTCACAGGAGGCACGGGTGGTGGGGTATGTGCTGGCAGCAGTGTGGTCTGTTCTGGCAGCAGTAGGTCTGTCCTGGTAGCGGTGGGTCTGTGCTGGCAGTGGAAGCTGCAGTGGCTGTGTGGAGCAGGCTAGTTCGGTGGATGTCCAGATGCCCTGTCGGCGGTCTGAGCTTCAAAGAATTGGCACCCGGAGCCGCATGTGCGCAGATGGAGCTCTCAGCAGAGAGCTTCATCTGTGCACGCGCTGACTCCGGGCACTATCGTTTGAAGCCAGAGCATTTGGGACACCCACCGCACAGCCACCGCAGCTTCCCCAGCTAGAATAGCCACCGTAGCCCGGACAGCCAGCTAGCCGCCCATACAGAGAGGCAGCCAGTCGGTCTCCCACCCGCACAGAGAGGCAGCTAGCCTGCACAAAGAAGCACCTGGCCATCCGCACAGATAGCTGGCCGCACAGATAGCTGTCCGCACAGATAGCCACCTGCACAGAGATTCAAGTGGCCTCCCGCACAGACAGCCCCACGCACCAATTCTCCACCTCCCGGTAAGCTATATTCGGATTTTAGGATGCACCACTCATTTTCCTCCCAAATTTTTGGGAGGAAAAGTGCGTCTTATAATACGAAAAACACGGTATGTTTATTTTATTATTTCTTTTATTTTAATGGAGGAAAAGAGGGGGATTTTAATTTTATTTTTTTTTTATTACTTTTCAAACTTTTGTTTTCATTTTCTAATTTATACTTAGGTTCCCTTAGGGGACATGAAACTGCAATCCATTGACAAGAGGGACCGCGTGATGAAGATGGACTCGAATGTCCCCATAAAAAGATTAGCGTAACTAGGTTCGAATCTCATCCTCATCAAACAATGACCCCATCATTAGGAATGTGTTACCCAAGAATCCTCTGATTATATTTAGGAGGAAAAGGAATTTAAAGAAACTTGGGGGCTCCAAGTATCAAATCAATTCTGATCAGCGAAAACACCAGACTGTCACACTAGGTTCGGGGAAGTACCAAGCAAAAGACGAAAGGGAAGGGAAGCCCTGTGTCTAGGGAAGGGGGAGATGGTGACCCCTGACCAAACCCACTGCTTTTCCCTACGGTCCCTCACCTCCCTAGATAGGTTCCACACCTATGGGCCAAGCCGGATACATGACTCTAGGTTTCCCTAGTGCTGGGCTCTAAATAGAGAATGGATGTGATGAGCTCTTTGACAACACCAGTAAACACTATAGAGGACACAAGGAGGACACACAGGGAAAAAAATGCATGAAATACTTACAGTTAGGTCCAGAAATATTTGGACAGTGACACAATTTTCGCGAGTTGGGCTCTGCATGCCACCACATTGGATTTGAAATGAAACCTCTACAACAGAATTCAAGTGCAGATTGTAACGTTTAATTTGAAGGTTTGAACAAAAATATCTGATAGAAATTGTAGGATTTGTACACATTTCTTTACAAACACTCCACATTTTAGGAGGTCAAAAGTAATTGGACAAATAAACCAAACCCAAACAAAATAATTTTATTTTCAATATTTTGTTGCGAATCCTTTGGAGGCAATCACTGCCTTAAGTCTGGAACCCATGGACATCACCAAACGCTGGGTTTCCTCCTTCTTAATGCTTTGCCAGGCCTTTACAGCCGCAGCCTTCAGGTCTTGCTTGTTTGTGGGTCTTTCCGTCTTAAGTCTGGATTTGAGCAAGTGAAATGCATGCTCAATTGGGTTAATATCTGGTGATTGACTTGGCCATTGCAGAATGTTCCACTTTTTTTGCACTCATGAACTCCTGGGTAGCTTTGGCTGTATGCTTGGGGTCATTGTCCATCTGTACTATGAAGCGCCGTCCGTTCAACTTTGCGGCATTTGGCTGAATCTGGGCTGAAAGTATATCCCGGTACACTTCAGAATTCATCCGGCTACTCTTGTCTGCTGTTATGTCATCAATAAACACAAGTGACCTAGTGCCATTGAAAGCCATGCATGCCCATGCCATCACGTTGCCTCCACCATGTTTTACGGAGGATGTGATGTGCCTTTAATCATGTGCCGTTCCCTTTCTTCTCCAAACTTTTTTCTTCCCATCATTCTGGTACAGGTTGATCTTTGTCTCATCTGTCCATAGAATACTTTTCCAGAACTGAGCTGGCTTCATGAGGTGTTTTTCAGCAAATTTAACTCTGGCCTGTCTATTTTTGGAATTGATGAATGGTTTGCATCTAGATGTGAACCCTTTGTATTTACTTTCATGGAGTCTTCTCTTTACTGTTGACTTAGAGACAGATACACCTACTTCACTGAGAGTGTTCTGGACTTCAGTTGATGTTGTGAACGGGTTCTTCTTCACCAAAGAAAGTGTGCGGCGATCATCCACCACTGTTGTCATCCGTGGACGCCCAGGCCTTTTTGAGTTCTCAAGCTCACCAGTCAATTCCTTTTTTCTCAGAATGTACCCGACTGTTGATTTTGCTACTCCAAGCATGTCTGCTATCTCTCTGATGGATTTTTTTCTTTTTTTTCAGCCTCAGGATGTTCTGCTTCACCTCAATTGAGAGTTCCTTAGACCGCATGTTGTCTGGTCACAGCAACAGCTTCCAAATGCAAAACCACACACCTGTAATCAACCCCAGACCTTTTAACTACTTCATTGATTACAGGTTAACGAGGGAGATGCCTTCAGAGTTAATTGCAGCCCTTAGAGTCCCTTGTCCAATTACTTTTGGTCCCTTTAAAAAGAGGAGGCTATGCATTGCAGAGCTATGATTCCTAAACCCTTTCTCCGATTTGGATGTGAAAATTCTCATATTGCAGCTGGGAGTGTGCACTTTCAGCCCATATTATATATATAATTGTATTTCTGAACATGTTTTTGTAAACAGCTAAAATAACAAAACTTGTGTCACTGTCCAAATATTTCTGGACCTAACTGTATCTACAGGTAGACTCAGGTACACGTTCCGCAAAGTGTTCAGCAACGATACCACAGAGGGGCACAAGCCACCTACTTGCAACCAGATCTTGAATGAACTGAATAATATTACCAGCACCAGTCCAGGAAAGAAGGGAATATTTAAGCAACAAGAGAATGCTGATCAGCAGCTGGGTAGATGGCAAGCTCTTGCTGAGTTCTAAAGGGGGAGAGATGAAAATCCTGCAGGAAAGTTACCTAGTACAATGAATACTAACAGCAGGAACAGGAGAATACCTTAGTAGAGAATTTCAAATTTGGAAATTCTAAATGTCTTGTCTGAGCATGTGCCTGCGATCTTTGACTTTTCCTCATGCCTGCAGATTACAAAACTTTAATTTTCCCTTAAAAAAGAAAATCAAAGTGTGTCTGTGCAGGACCACAATGACGATCCATGTGGATGATGTAGAACATGACACACACACGTGGCTGAGAAGAAGGAGGATGGTGATCGCAGCAGAAAGGAGGCACCGGAGCCGAGAGCAGCAATGCCAATCGCATTGGACCGCCCCCTAAGAGAATATAATAAAGGTGTTCTTTATGTTATACAGAGTTATAAGTACACTTATTGTATATGTGTATATAAGAGCTCACTAGTGGTGGCTTCAGGTTATAAGGGACAAATCTGGAGACAGGTTCCCTTTTAACAGATTGATCATACTATTTAAGGATAGCTCTACAGTGTACATGTCGCGGGCGTGGAGGGGACGCTGCGCTCACCACGCTCGGGTCCGGCGCTGCTGCTGCTTCGCTTGCTGCTCGGTGGCTCGAGCGGTGGGCCGGATCCCGGGGACTCGAGCGGTGCTCCTCGCCCGTGAGTGAAAAGGGGAATGGTTTTTGGGATTTATTGTCCGTGACGCCACCCACGGTTGTGGTGAGGTTGTGACACCACCGCTGCTCTGGACGGGGATCCCGGCAGCGATGACGGGGAGCAGCTTGGATGTTGTTCTTCCCCTCCGTGGGTAGGGGGATTGGTTGTCCCGGGGCCTGGTGAGGGAGGGATGGCAGGCGGGCTACGGGGCCTGGGGAGGTGCAGGGTCGCGGGGGCAGCGCGGTGCCGCACGGCACAGTGGTACTCACTCAGCCAATGATGAATGCAAAGTCTCCGGTAAAACAAACGGCTGGATGGACGGGTCCCACAGATGGCTGCGGTTGTTCTTCTCCCGGTAGGTTGGCGGTGACTGCCTTTCCCTGCACCTATGTTATGTTCTCGGTTCTGGTGGCTTCCCACCGGTAACCCGCTCCCCAGCTTGGATGGAGGCTGAGGGAGCCCCTTTTGCCCGCAGGCTCTGGCCCTGGGAACTGTAGCCTTGGTGGTGACTGTATTTCCCTTCACGGTTTGAGCTGTTGCCTTCAATCGGGTCTTGACTGCTGGGAAACCCCGGAGGTTCCCTTCGCTAATGGATTTGACCGGTTTTATGGCGACTCCTAGCCTGGTCGGGGTCCGTAAGCCCTGCCGAATGGTGCTGGCTTCTCTTCGCTCCCCGATCCGGTACCGGCGGGCCACCGCCTGTCCCCGGTCCTTACGGTTCACGTCAATCAGCCCCTCCTGCAGACGGTCACCACCGTCTGCCAACCTTGCTGTATGTGCCTGGGCCACGCACCCGGACACGGTCAGTCTGCTCCACTACTCCTTCTCCTCAAACTCTTTTCACTATCTGCCCTACTTTCCCACCTCCAGGACTGTTAACTCCTTGGTGGGTGGGGCCAACCGCCTGGGTCCACCCCCTGGTGTGGACATCAGCCCCTGGAGGGAGGCAACAAGAATTTTTGTTTGACCTAGATGCGCCTAGCCGGGGTGGGTTGTTGCAGTACCTGTAACGTCCTGGCTTGTCCAGGGCGCCACATTCCCCCTTAGTAAAATGCAGACCATCCGCGGGCTGCCCATCCATCACCGGTTTTATTTTTGTTTTTAATTGTAAAAGATAGAAAAACGGTAAAAACATGTAAACATCACAGACATTTTACAACGGTACGGCTTCCGCTCTTCTCCCACCCAAACAACCTGACCCTGATGCTGTCCCTAAGAAGTGGGCAGCACCCCTTGACCCCAGTCCAGAACCAAGCTGCCCGAGCGGGTACTGTCTCTTTCAGGGGACCCGCATCCATCGGGACCCCTGAACCCCCGGAGGATCGCCACCGGTTATGGTAGTGGCGGGCCTGGGCCATCCCTTTCCTCCAGGCCCATCCTCCCAAATCAGCCTCTCCGGAGGCGGTAACGGTGTAAGCCAATAATTATTTACATCCCACTAAGTTTGTGGTTGCCCTGCCAGTTCTCAGGCTTGTCCGTGAGAAGTTCCTTACGCAACAGTTGCAGAAAGACCCTGCGGGGACTAGTTGCCGGCAACGGCCGGTTTAATAACGGTTCCAATCAGATAAACTTCGGTTGATCATCTTATCATTCAAAACTTCTCTACGGTACTGATGGTCCCAACGGGGACAACTGCCGGCAATGGTGGACCGCTGACTCACTTCTAATCCATGGTGTCGGCTGGAGGAGGGGGTTGGGCTGGTACTCGGGCCTCCTGACTGCCCTCAGCTTAGCGTCCAGAGCAAACCAACCCCTCTCCCCGCAATGCCTAGTGTATTGGACCAAATCTCCCGGCATCAGGTTGCGGCCCGGGTGGTCCTCCGGCAGGTGGGCATTGACGTCCCGTCGGGCTATAAAGACTTCGGCCTCCAGGCCCGGTTCATATATAAATTCGTACCCCCGACGGACGTCAAACCTCCTCACCTGCCCCTCATAGATTGGGCCCCGTACGCGGAAGGTAGCCTGGTGGAGTGTTGTGAATGTTAGTTATGTCTTGACTGCTGGGAGGCTCCCTCTGGTGGCCAGGAAGGGTTTGGACAGAGACCAGGTGGGTTGTGCAGTGGGTGTTTCCTTTCCTAACTCTCTGCTTATTTAAGTCCTGGTCTGATTGCAGGCTGTTGCCGGATGTCAGTTGTTCTTTGTATCTCTAGCCTGCTTAATCCTGCTCTACATCACATCCACTCCAGATAAGTTCTTGCTCTTTATTTATTGCCTGGTTCTTTTGCTTATCTGGGTTTGTCATTTGTTGTGGTTGGTTTCAGTTTATTTCCTTCCAGGGATTTTTCCCCTCAGTGGATTGTTGAGGAACTCCCTGCAGTTCTGTGTGGAGTATAGCTCCTTTGGGTCCATGTGTTTATGGCTTGTTGAATTTGTTATAATTCTTGTTTTCTGTTCATTGGTATGACAAGGGCACCTGGTATAGGACGGAGTTCAGATCGAGCGATCTGAGGGCCTTTTTGTACTATCAGGAAGTTGGTATTTTGCAGGGTTTTTCTCTGGCTACCATCAGTCCCTTTCCTGTCCTTTCCTATTTTAGTCAGCGGGGGCCTCACCTTTTGCTAATCCTGTCATCTACCTGTGTATTGTGTTTTTCCTATATCACCGCAGTCTTTGAATGTGGGGGGCTTGCTATTCTTGTCTATTTTCTGAGGCAGAGAGTTATTCATCTTTCCTACCTTTAGGATAGTTAGTTCTCCGGCTGGGTTCGCGGTGCACAGGATGTTAGTTCACCCCTCGGCTACTTCTAGTTGTGTTGGTTAGTAAGGGGATGGCGGCCAGATTAGTTGCCAAGGCTCTTGTCACCTTTTTGCCAATGATTTGTGGTGATCTTCCATGGTTCCGGATCATAACAGCGAAGGCTCTCTTTCTCCCGAATCGTGCGGGCGACCAGCTCCGCCTTCCTCCTCTCCCTTTCCGCGATTTCCTGGCCCAGCGGGGTCTGTTCCCTGTCCCAGTAAGGGGCTACGGTGGGCCCCTGCGCACGGATCGGGCCCCGCGAGACCGCCTTCACGCTGGCCACTGCCAGTGTTCTGGGCGGCAGGTCCCGCGGTGTCATGGCCTGGGGTGCTGCCTTACAGCAGCGACCCGGCGCGGCCTCAGCCGAGGCATGGGGAACGGGTACAGGGGTCCTCTCCCGCTGTGCCTCAGCCTCCTCCTGCACGAGACGGGCTGCCGGGGGTGGTACGGGGCCAGGCACGGTCACAGGTGCCTCCAGTGGACCTTCGCTAACGGGCTTAGCCTTTGGCTTCTTCCACGGAAGCGGTTCTGGGCGGTCACGGACTTCTGCTGCAGACCGGTCCGCCGGGGCGGATTGGCAGGGTACCGCTACCGATTGTGGTGGTAGCGGGCCTAGTGACGGGGCAGCAGCAGCCAATACGGGTTGCGGGGGAGGTAGCAGAGCGAGCGGGTGTAGACAGTGCCCCTCGGCCGCGATGACCGACCCGCTAGAGGTACAGGGGCGTGGGTCACTTACCCGCTCCTCCAGAACTCTCTCCACCTCGCGTCTCCGTATGGCCGCCACCACCTCCGCCATGTCGGCCTCCCACTCCTCCAAGAGGAGCTGCACCCGGATCTGCAGCCGTTGTTGTAGCTGGGTGGTCCGGACCTCCACCCACGCCGCGGTCCCGGGCGCGGGGGCTACGGTGCTGCGGGACGGTTGGTACATCGCTGAGGCGGCCTCTTCCAGGAACCAAAAGATGGCCGCAGGGTCCTAACGTCCCTGCTTTTATAGCCGCGGGCTACATGCAGCCAGACGCCATCCGTCCCCCTTAGTCTTTTTCCGGCTCCTCCTCTACAGGGGCTGGGTTTCAGCTTTCGCGCCTCCACTGCTCGAGGAGATGCTCGAGCGGGGACTTTTCGCGCCCAAAATGGCGGCTTATCAAGATTTTCGGCCGGACACCTCCGGCGGTCACAAGGCGCACCTCTACCAGACGGCAGAGCTGTAAGATCCTGTTCGTGACGCCAAGTCGTCGCGGGCGGGGAGGGGACGCTGCGCTCACCACGCTCGGGTCCGGCGCTGCTGCTGCTTCGCTTGCTGCTCGGTGGCTCGAGCGGTGGGCCGGATCCCGGGGACTCGAGCGGCGCTCCTCGCCTGTGAGTGAAAAGGGGAATGGTTTTTGGGATTTATTGTCTGTGACGCCACCCACGGTTGTGGTGAGGTTGTGACACCACCGCTACTCTGGACGGGGATCCCGGGAGCGATGACGGGGAGCAGCTTGGATGTTTTTCTTCCCCTCCGTGGGTAGGGGGATTTGTGAGGGAGGGATGGCAGGTGGGCTACGGGGCCTGGTGAGGTGCAGGGTCGCGGGGGCAGCGCGGTGCCGCACGGCACAGTGGTACTCACTCAGCCAATAATGATTGCAAAGTCTCCGGTAAAATAAACGGCTGGATGGACGGGTCCCACAGACGGCTGCGGTTGTTCTTCTCCCGGTAGGTTGGCGGTGACTGCCTTTCCCTGCACCTATGTTATGTTCTCGGTTCTGGTGGCTTCCCACTGGTAACCCACTCCCCAGCTTGGATGGAGGCTGAGGGAGCCCCTTTTGCCCACAGGCTATGGCCCTGGGAATTGTAGCCTTGGTGGTGACTGTATTTCCCTTCACGGTTTGAGCTGTTGCCTTCAATCGGGTCTTGACTGCTGGGAAACCCCGGAGGTTCCCTTCGCTAACAGATATGACCGGTTTTACGGCGACTCCTAGCCTGGTCGGGGTCCGTAAGCCCTGCTGAATGGTGCTGGCTTCTCTTCGCTCCCCGATCCGGTACCGGCGGGCCACCGCCCGTCCCCGGTCCTTACGGTTCACGTCAATCAGCCCCTCCTGCAGACGGTCACCACCGTCTGCCAACCTTGCTGTATGTGCCCGGGCCATGCACCCGGACACGGTCAGTCTGCTCCATTACTCCTTCACTCCTCAAACTCTCGTCACTATCTGCCCTACTTTCCCGCCTCCAGGACTGTGAACTCCTCGGTCGGTGGGGCCAACTGCCTGGCTCCACCCCCTGGTGTGGACATCAGCCCCTGGAGGGAGGCAACAAGGATTTTTGTTTGACCTAGATGCGCCTAGCCGGGTGTGGGGTGTGTTGTTGCAGTACCTGTGACGTCCTGGCTTGTCCAGGGCGCCACATACACATAGCTACAATGTTTTGCTGAATTAAGACAACACAAGCTTCTTGAAGCCCTTTTAAGAACGCTTTTGGCTTTATAGTCCATAGTATTCTAAAGCATTAATGGGTCTCCAAAAGGTAGAGATTTCAAACTCTGTCCCATCAAAATGTGACTTTATATAGCCAGTGTTCCCACCACCAAGAAGAACCCTCCTTTCTCAGGAATTCCTGATGGAAGGGACAGATATGTACCCCAGCCTTCTGATTTTAGAGCATCTGTAGAGGAGCGCCATGGCTGGATCACCCACCACCTTAGACCACAGGATGGGAGGAGCAGCCTAGAGACTAGAGCACAAGAGGAGTGTTGGACAGACAGCTAACCATTTAGGTACTACTGTAAAACTGTGATGGCCCACACATTGGAGAAGAGGAAGGCAACTTCCCTCCTATACAACTTTAACCAAGCAGAACTTGGGCCCGATAGTTCTTGTACCACGTTAGTAAACCACTGAAGTAGTAGGAGAGGATCTCCTTCTTTTATACCTACCGGTATAATTCTGCACTTATCTAAGAGATATATGAAAACTAGTAACACAAACACCAGCTGTCACTTGAATAATATCTGGTTTCAGTATTATCATACCTGTCATTTGATGTGTAAAGCAAACATAGTCCTCCTTTGTAGCTTAACTCATGGCATGCTACATGGTTGTAATATATGACAGATGTGAGTTGCAGAACAAATTTTAAAATATTGTACTTTTCTTCTAATTAACACCAAAATTGTGTCACAATGAGGGATATAAAAAGAGAGTATCTAATGATGACAATGCACCATTATTATCCCTAAAATATTATATGGAAAGGAGGCTATAAAATAACAAATATATAACCTATAGAAAGAATAGCTAAAACCAAGAATAAAATGTATAAAGTGTATTAATAAGATAGAAAATATAAAATATGGCAAGGTAAAGGGTAATGATACAAGTGCAATAAAGCACCACAAAAATGACACAGGAGGGGACAAAAAAGAGAAGCAAAAATGTATCACAACAATAGTGCAACAAATATGTGTATGGCTATAAAGGAGTGTCCCTAAAAAGGTATACACGATATTAATGACATGCACAATAATATAATATAACCATAATGTACTGTATTAGAAAAGTGCACTGTATTGATATGTACAAGAAATGATAGGCAGATCTGAAAATTTTGCCAAGGTATATGAATACAGATCACAATGTGTTGCCTAATAAAATATATGCTGGGCCAAGGAGTAGACATGACAATATGTGAAAAACAGGCAGAGCACCACGATGTATAAAGGTAGAACGTATCCAAAGTCATAGGTGTATGTATACCTGAAGCTATGTTCCATTGCTGCTGTGCTGACACCAGGACACTACACGTATTTCGGCGTGTAGCCTTTGTCAGGGGGTGTGGTTACCTTGACATATTTTATATCTTATTAATAAACGGTATACATTTTATTCTTGGTTTTGGCTATTCTTTGTATAGGTTTTATCTTTTTTATAATTTACATCATGAGGTAATTTCTCTAAAGCACATTTTGCCAAATTTTTGGAATATTTGTGGTGTATGTATAGCATTGATTTGATATTATCTTCAAACTTGGGTTAAAGTGATTACTTATCCTGTTCCAACATATTCATTTTGCACACAGCAGTGCCCTCTAGAGGATACAAAGCTAATATACACTGTTCCTTTCCAATAGACCGTTACCATATTGCTATATATTAGCATTTATCTACCATTGCATATATTTATATGCACATCTACTTCATGTATAAGCCAGGGGTTACAAATTACTCATAAGCAAATCTCTGGATTATCATTAAAAACACACAAGAACCCTATGCAACCAATAACTAATGGGGTAAGAATGTAAATTGCCACATATACAGGATGTAGCTAGTCAAACATTTTCCGCACTAAGGTTATATTAAAACTTTTTATCATGCTATCCATGCTCATTTCCCGTGTGACATCTGTTCATTTGTGACTGCGGAGCAAGAAACAATGGCTGCCCCACTTGTGTCTCAGCCATTAAGAAGGAGACAGATGCTTTTCCAAGACTGATGACTGATAACAACATTGAGTGTGCACATAAACCGATTAGGTTAGATAAATGAATGATAGTGATTATGTCCCCTGAAAAAGTCATACAAAGATGAAGATTCCTGTCTCATGAAGAAGTGAAGACAGCGATGCATTTGTGACTCATAGCTCAGCCTAAAATATTTTTAATGTGGGAATACAAAAGATTGTTCACAGATTGACAAAGTGTAGAGTAGAAATATTATGTTGAAAAATTACGTATTTGTCTTTTGTGAAAGTTGAGTAAAATAAATTCTACATCTTTCTACAGTGGGTCAGCAGATGGTATGGATAAACAGTAAAAATGATCCCACAAATACTTAGTAGATCCTATCAGTATATCATCCTGTGATGAGATTAAAGGGGGCTTTACATGGTAGCGATATCGCTAGCAATTTGTAGCGATAGCGACCGTGTAAGTACCCGCCCCCGTCGCGCATGCGATTGTTTGTGATCGCTGCCGTAGCGAACATTATCGCTACGCAGCGTCACACATACTTACCCGGTCGGCGGCGTCGCTGTGTCTGCCGAACAATCCCTCCTTCAAGGGGGAGGGACGTTCGGCATCACAGCGACGTCACCGCAACGTCACTAAGCGGCCGGCCAATCAAAGCAGAGGGGCGGAGATGAGCAGGACGTAACATCCCGCCCACCTCCTTCCTTCCTCATTGGGGCCGGCGCAGGTAAGGAGACGTTCCTTGCTCATGCGGTGTCACACATAGCGATGTGTGCTGCCGCATGAGCGATGAACCACAACGCTAAACAACCCTTACCGATTTTTGACTTTGGGACGACCTCTCCATGGTGAATGATTTTCACCATTTTTGAGGTTGCCTAAGGTCGCTGGTAAGTATTACACGCTGCGATATCGTTAATGACGCCGGATGTGCGTCACTAACAACTTGACCCCGGCGACCAAACATTAACGATATCGTAGCGTGTAAAGCCCCCTTAACACTAGGTATGTGCAAACCAGAACTTCGAACTCGGACTTAAAAAAAATGTCTGTGTCCGAGTTCGGGTATCGTTCGTATCCTAATCATGTTTGTTGAAAGGCTGCAGCCAATCAACAAGCTTTATTGCATGCGTAAGTTGCCTTTAAGCTGCTATGAACAATAAAGAAAAAAATATATATGACGTGGGCTCCCCCTTATTTTTGATAACCAACTGTGGGCTGCAACCCTCAGATATCAGCTTTACATTGCTGGCTATCCAAAATAGAGGGGATCCTACTGGATTTTTTTTAATTATTTAAATAAATAATTTTAAAAAATGGCATACGCTGTCATATTTTTTAAAACCAGCCAATGTAAAGCAGACAGCTGGGAGCTGGTGTTATCAGGCTGGGAAGGCCCATGGTTATTTTTCCTTTCCAACCTAAAAATACCATCCAGCAGCCACCCCAGAAGTGGCATATCCATTAGATATGTCAATTCTGGAGCTTCACCCAGCTCTTCCTGATTGTCCTGGTGCTGTGGCAATTGGGGTAATACTTTTGGAGTTTATGTCAGCTGTGAATTGACAGCTGGCATCAAGCCTAGGGGTTAATAATGGATAGGACACGTCATTACTAACCCAGCAAGTATGAAGTTAAAAAACAGCACAGACACTGGAAAATTAAAAAAAGTTTATTTGAATAAAGACTCCCTCACAAGCCCTCATTCACGATTTTATTAATAAAAACAATCCTTGATGTTCCGATGTCATCTAATTAAAAAGAATCGGACTCATGGATCGGACTCATGGAACTCTTGAAGTACCCGTAACCGGAGGTGCAAAGGGACAAACAGTTTAGCGCCTGGATCGGTAGATGGCCTCCCTGACCTCAGCCTCTAACTCGGATGACAAGGCAGCAACCACCACCCCTCGCGGAAGAATAGAGGAAGGAGGCTCTGGAGGGGACACCGGGTCTAAACTATGGGACAAAAAGTCCCGTCGAAAAGTAATCGAAAAATGGAATCTAGAAAAAAAAAGAGCCCACCTCGCTTGTTGAGGTGTCAATCTCTTGGCCGACTCGAGGTTTTTATGATCAGTGATAACCATAATACGGTGAACAGCAAAAAATGCCTCTATTCTTCAAATGCCAACTTCCTCGCCAATAATTCACGGTTATTCACATCATAATTCCTCTCAGCCGGAGTGAATTTCTTAGAAAAGAACGCACAGGGTCGCAGATTAGTTAGAGTAGCAGGACCCTGAGGGAGAACAGCTCCCACCCCCACCTCGGAGGCGTCCACCTCCACAATAAATGGCGCCTCGAGGTCGGGCTGTACCACGACCTGGGCGGACATGAACCAGTCCTTTAACTCAAGAAAGGCCTAGACAGCCGTCTGAGACCAGTTCTGCAGATCCGCCCCTTTCCGAGTAAGGTCGGTCAACGGCTTGGTAATTTGAGAAAAACCCTTAATGAACATCCAATAATAATTGGCGAAACCCAAAAAGCGTTGTAACACCTTGATATCCCTGTGTTGCACCCAATGAACAATAGCCTGCACCTTTCTTGGGTCCATCTTAAACCCATCACGAGAAAGGAGTGACCCAAGAAAGGCTATTTCCTGAACGGAGAAAAGACATTTTTCGAGCTTGGCAAACAGGTGGTTATCACATAATCTCTGTAATACAGAGCGAGCATGGTAATATGCGTTTCCCTATCGGCAGAATAAATCAAAATGTCATCGAGATAGATGACCACAAAACGACCAAGAAAATCAGAGAAGATATCGTTGATGTAATTTTGAAACACCTGAGGAGCATTTGTCAGACCAAAAGGAATCACCAAATTCTCGAATAACCCCTCTGACGTCAGAAAGGCCGTTTTCCACTCATCCACTTCTTTGATACGGATAAGATTATAGGTCCCCCTGAGATCTGGTTTGGTAAACCACCGGGCTTCAGAGAGTTGGTTATAGAGATCAGTGATGAGTGGAAGCAGATATGTATTTTCCACAGTAATTTTGTTCAATTTCCAGAAATCGAGACATGGCCATAATCCTCCGTACTTTTTTTGCAAAAAAGAACCCAGCGGCCTCAGGGGAAGAAGAAGGACGGATATGCCCTTTACCTATACTGTCGGATATGTACGATTTCATAGCAGCCCTTTCTGGACCCGAGAGGTGATATAAACGGGCCTTGGGCAATTTAGTATTGGGACGCAAATCGATGGCACAGTCATATCGTCGATGAGGCGGCAAAACCTTGGCCTCTGTTTCCGAGAATACGTCTCCGTAGTCCATCAGGTATTCCAAAAGACCCTCAGGACTATCGGAGAACACAGGTACAGTTTGTAAACAACTTTTATGACAGGCAGGACTCCATATGACTATAGTATGACATTCCCAATCAATAACGAGGTTATACAACTTTACCCATGGATACCCCAACACTAATCCAGCAGGGAGATTGGCCATTGCAAAACAAGAAAAAGTTTCAGAATGCAGTGACCGATCACCAGAGTAAACTTTTCTGTAGCAAACCGAATGAGGTTTTGAGGCAGCGGTGTTTTATCAATTGCCAGGAGTTGAATGGGTCCATCTAACCTCTCTGTCCCTAAGTCTAATCTTTGGAGCAACCCAGAGTCAATGAAGGACATAGCGGACCCACAATCAACAAAGGCAGTAGCAGACCAGACCGACTTCTTGACCCGGAGGTCAACGTTCAAAAGAATCTTATTGCACGAGAGGAAAGGTACCTGATAGTCTGGGCAACCTCCTCGACCATTACCCAGAAGTTTACCGATGACTGTTTAGCGGAGGCGCAAGCCGGGCAGTCTTTACTGCAGTGTCCATGGTGTCCACAATAGAAGCACAGCTTGAGACCCCAGCGTCTTCTCCTCTCCTTCTCATCCGGACTGACGACTCCAACTTCCATGTATTTCGTAGCCGGCAAAAAAGGTGCCCTAGGTAGAGGGGGAGGAATCTCACGCATGGAGCCCCTTCTTTACCGTAATTTGTGGTCTATGTGAACTGCCTCCGTCATCGCCTCGTCCAAGGTGCTGGGAGGAGGGTGCAGAACCAAGGCGTCTTTCAGTGAGTCCAAAAGACCTCTCCAGAATAGGCACCTGAGTGCAGAATCATTCCACCGTACCTCAGTGGACTACTGACGAAACTCAGAACAATATAGCTCAGCAGTGTCCAATATAAGAAGAAATGGCACTTACCAGGTCTTTGCTGTGCAGGGTACGGTTTATTTCAAACGTTGAGGTTACATGTGCGGAGAGGGCTGGTGGGGAGGGAGAGCACGCCGGACACGTCAGACGACGGCCGTTTCGCACTTACACAGTGTTTCAGCTGGTCTGAGTAGGTGTGACATCATGTCCGTTTTATCCACATGCAATATGTGGCTGATGTCAAAACAATAAAAATTTGTTAAAAACAATGTATACAACCAAATCTTAATGGAGCAGCAACAGTTTAGCAAATACATACATATATATAATATAAAAGATGTAGAACAGATCATCCTAGGAATACACTCAAATTGTTTTTTTCATTTAACCCTAATGGGCCTGTGGCATTGAATTTCATAATATATTCAGCCTCTCTCCTGTGTAACATTTTGTGAGTGTCTCCTCCTCTAGCTGTGGGTTCAATCAAATCAATACCTGCAAAAGACAATACATTACAGTCAGCATTGTGACATTCTTTTATATGGTTAATTAACCTTGTTGCTCCTAATCCACTCTCAATGGAGTTCCTATGCTCTCTAAACCTCACAAAAAGCTGCCGTATGGGTTTTCCAATGTAAAAATATTTGCAAGGACCAAAAATTACATAAACGACCATTTTGGTCTTACAGGTAATCAGTAGAGATGAGCGAACCGGTCGTGGTTCGGCTCGAGGTCGGTTCGCCGAACGGAGCTCCCGTTCGAGTTCGGTTCGTCGAACGTTCGACGAACCGAACTCGAACTGCATAGGAAACAATGGCAGGCAATCACAAACACATAAAAACACCTAGAAAACACCCTCAAAGGTGTCCAAAAGGTGACAAACACCTCACAACACAACACAAACACATGCGAAAGTGACAAGGACAAATTCTCTTGTGAAAACAAAACAGCGTTACGAGGAAAAAGAGGACGAGACACAGATATAGGCATGGCATGCCCTTCTAAAAT
The DNA here is from genome assembly GCF_048569485.1 of Anomaloglossus baeobatrachus. Taxonomy (NCBI): domain Eukaryota; kingdom Metazoa; phylum Chordata; class Amphibia; order Anura; family Aromobatidae; genus Anomaloglossus; species Anomaloglossus baeobatrachus. The sequence goes on along the minus strand of NC_134354.1, from coordinate 192,264,813 downwards.
CATGTAAAACACCGCAAGGTGACTCCAAGCGGAGTCTCCCTTTTTTCCAAAAATTGGGCCACACAGACACCCCTTCAGTGGCAGCACTTGTGCCCTAGTTGTACACTTCACAGCTAGATTTGCATCAAGCACATTCAAAAATACGCCATACTTAACCATCCCCAGGATGACACCGGGGCAGGTAGCAAAGTCTTTCCTGATCCCAGCTCTGTTCATCTTGGATCATTTTTAAAAACAATGTAAGTAAGGGTTACTCCAAGCGGAGTCTCCCTTTTTTCCAAAAATTGGGCCACACTGACACCCCATCAGTGGAAGCACTTGTACCCTAGTTGTACACTTCACAGCTAGATTTGCATCAAGCACATTCAAAAATACGCCATACTTAACCATCCCCAGGATGACACCGGGGTAGGTAGCAAAGTCTTTCCTTATCCCAGCTCTGTTCATCTTGGATCATTTTTAAAAAACACAGCAAGCAAGGGTTACTCCAAGCGGAGTCTCCCTTTTTTCCAAAAATTGTGCCCCACACACACCCACCCATTCAGTGGCAGCACTTGTGCCCTAGTTGCAAACAGGATGTTTTGATTTGCATCAAGCACATTCAAAAATACGCTATTCTTAACCGTCCCCAGGATGACACCGGGGTAGGTAGCAAAGTCTTTCCTGATCCCAGCTCTGTTCATCTTGGATCATTTTTAAAAAACACAGCAAGCAAGGGTTACTCCAAGCGGAGTCTCCCTTTTTTCAAAAAATTGGGCCACACAGACACCTTATCAGTGGCAGCACTTGTGCCCTAGTTGCAAACAGGATTTTTTGATTTGCATCAAGCACATTCAAAAATACGCTATTCTTAACCGTCCCCAGGATGACACCGGGGTAGGTAGCTAAGTCTTTCCTGATCCCAGCTCTGTTCATCTTGGATCATTTTTAAAAAACACAGCAAGCAAGGGTTACTCCAAGCGGAGTTTCCCTTTTTTTCCAAAAATTGTGCCCCACACACACCCACCCATTCAGTGGCAGCACTTGTGCCCTAGTTGTACACTTCACAGCTAGATTTGCATCAAGCACATTCAAATATACGCCATACTTAACCATCCCCAGGATGACACCGGGGTAGGTAGCTAAGTCTTTCCTGATCCCAGCTCTGTTCATCTTGGATCATTTTTAAAAAACACAGCAAGCAAGGGTTACTCCAAGCGGAGTCTCCCTTTTTTCAAAAAATTGGGCCACACAGACACCTTATCAGTGGCAGCACTTGTGCCCTAGTTGCAAACAAGATGTTTTGATTTGCATCAAGCACATTCAAAAATACGCTATTCTTAACCGTCCCCAGGATGACACCGGGGTAGGTAGCTAAGTCTTTGCTGATCCCAGCTCTGTTCATCTTGGATCATTTTTAAAAAACACAGCAAGCAAGGGTTACTCCAAGCGGAGTCTCCCTTTTTTTCCAAAAATTGTGCCCCACACACACCCACCCATTCAGTGGCAGCACTTGTGCCCTAGTTGTACACTTCACAGCTAGATTTGCATCAAGCACATTCAAAAATGCGCCATACTTAACCATCCCCAGGATGACACCGGGGTAGGTAGCAAAGTCTTTCCTTATCCCAGCTCTGTTCATCTTGGATCATTTTTAAAAAACACAGCAAGCAAGGGTTACTCCAAGCGGAGTCTCCCTTTTTTCAAAAAATTGGGCCACACAGACACCTTATCAGTGGCAGCACTTGTGCCCTAGTTGCAAACAGGATGTTTTGATTTGCATCAAGCACATTCAAAAATACGCTATTCTTAACCGTCCCCAGGATGACACCGGGGTAGGTAGCTAAGTATTTCCTGATCCCAGCTCTGTTAATCTTGGATCATTTTTAAAAAACACAGCAAGCAAGGGTTACTCCAATCGGAGTCTCCCTTTTTTTCCAAAAATTGTGCCCCACACACACCCACCCATTCAGTGGCAGCACTTGTGCCCTAGTTGTACACTTCACAGCTAGATTTGCATCAAGCACATTCAAAAATACGCCATACTTAACCATCCCCAGGATGACACCAGGGTTGGTAGCAAAGTCTTTCCTTATCCCAGCTCTGTTCATCTTGGATCATTTTTAAAAAACACAGCAAGCAAGGGTTACTCCAAGCGGAGTCTCCCTTTTTTCAAAAAATTGGGCCACACAGACACCTTATCAGTGGCAGCACTTGTGCCCTAGTTGCAAACAGGATGTTTTGATTTGCATCAAGCACATTCCAAATCCACAAGCATTTACTCTCCCCAGGATGACACAGGGGTAGTAAATTCCTGGTGGATCCATGACTTGTTCATTTTGATGAACGTTAGTCTGTCCACATTGTCACTGGACAGACGCATGCGCTTATCTGTCAGCACACACCCAGCAGCACTGAAGACACGTTCAGAGACAACGCTGGCAGCTGGACACGACAAAATCTTCAAGGCGTAACTGGAGAGCTCTGGCCATTTTTCTAGATTTGAAGCCCAAAAGGAGCAAGGCTCCATTTGCAAAGTCATGGCATCGATGTTCATTTGGAAATACTCCTGTATCATCCTCTTCAGCCGTTGACTATTTGTCAGACTTGTTGTCTCTGGTGGCCTTGCAAAGGAGGGTCTAAAAAAATTATGAAAAGATTCCATAAAATTGCTGTTACCAGCACCAGATACAGTCCTACTGGTACGGGTAGACTGTTGAAGATGACAAGACCGTCCCATGTTTGTCAAGTTACAACTGGGAGAATCACTCCGTGCACCTGCACGGTTGTTTGGTGGAAAAGCCGAGCTAAGATCGAGTAACAGCTTCTGCTGATACTCCTGCATACGTGCGTCCCTTTCTATGGCTGGAATTATGTCACAAAATTTGGACTTGTACCGGGGATCTAATAGTGTGGCAATCCAGTAGTCATCATCACTTCTAATTTTGACAATACAAGGGTCATGTTGGAGGTAGTGCAACAAGAAGGCACTCATGTGTCTTGCGCAGCCATGTGGACCAAGTCCACGCTGTGTTTGTGGCATAGAGGTGCTACCCGTTCTTTCTTCCTCTGACATCTCCCCCCAACCTCTTTCAACTGAAATTTGACCAAGGTCTCCCTCATCCGCTGAGTCTTTCATGTCCATGGACAGTTCGTCCTCCATTTCTTCATGTTCTCCTGCACCTTCCTCAACATTTCGCCTGCTACTATGCGCCCTTGTTGATCCCTGTCCCCCATGGTCCCATGCCTGCTGCGTTGGTGATGATGAACGTCTGGACCTTGGTGATGTTGTTGTCCCTTGCGCATATGAATCCTCCTGTAGTTCCTCCCCTTCCTGTTGTCCCACCCCCTGACTCCGAATAGTGTTTAGCGTGTGTTCCAGCATGTAAATGACTGGAATTGTCATGCTGATAATGGCATTGTCAGCGCTAAACATATTCGTCGCCATGTCGAAACTGTGCAGAAGGGTGCATAGGTCCTTGATCTGAGACCACTCCATCAGGGTGATCTGCCCCACCTCTGTATCTCGTTGGCCCAGGCTATACGTCATGACATATTGCACCAGGGCTCGGCGGTGCTGCCACAGTCGCTGTAACATGTGGAGAGTCGAATTCCAGCGTGTCGCCACATCGCATTTCAGGCGATGAACCGGCAGGCCGAAAGACTTCTAGAGAGATGCAAGTCGCTCAGCTGCGGCGGTTGAACGGTGGAAGTGAGCAGACAGTTTTCGTGCCCTGGTCAGAAGGCCATCTAGGCCGGGATAGTGTGTTAAGAATTGCTGGACGACAAGGTTCAACACGTGAGCCATACAAGGCACGTGTGTCACCTTGCCCAGGCGAAGGGCCGCACCCAGGTTTGCAGCATTGTCGCACACGGCCTTACCAGGCTGCAGGTTGAGTGGAGACAAACATTTATTAAACTCTGACCGCAGAGCTGACCACAACTCCTCAGCTGTGTGACTCCTATTCCCAAGACATGTCAAGCTAAAGACCGCCTGATGCCGTTGCGCTCTGCTGCCAGCATAGTAATGAGGGGTGTGTGATTCCTTCTGCGCAGTGAGAACGCTGGTGGCCTGACCAGGCAGGCTTGGGGCGGAGGTGGAGGACCCAGATGAGGTGGAGGAGGCAGAAGCAGTGGCGGAACTTGGACAGACAGAGGATTGACACACAAGTCGTGGGGACGGCAAGACTTGTGCAGCAGACCCTTCACCATCTATCACCATAGTTACCCAGTGCCTAGTCAGCGACATGTAACGTCCCTGTCCATGGTTACTGGTCCAAGTATCGGTGGTGAAATGCACCCGTTCACACACAGAGTTTCTCAAGGAAGCGGTGATGTTGTGTGCGACATGCTGGTGTAGCGCGGGCACACCTTTCTTAGACAAGTAGTGGCGACTGGGCATCTGGTACTGGGGCACAGCGACAGACATAAGGTCTCTAAAATCCTGTGTGTCCACTAGGCGGAAAGGCAGCATTTCGGTAGCCAAGAGCATACAGAGAGATAGAGTCAACCTCTTAGATTTGTCATGGGTCGCAGGAAATGGCCTTTTATTTGACCACATCTGAGGGACAGAGATCTGGCTGCTGTGTGTAGACGGTGTTGAGTAGGGTGTCCCTGGAAAAATGCAGGTTTGTGAGGAAAGTGCAGGCGGAGACATGATGTTGCCTTCATCCAACGTTGGTGCTATCGATGTCTGAGAGAGCTGTACACACTCACTTGTTTCCCCTTCCAAACCAAAGGACGACCTACCAAGCAAAGTGCCTGTTGCGGTTACAGTGGTGGAAGTTGTGCGTGGAAAACCAGGTGTGACAGCTGTCCCCACAGTCCTAGAAGATGAAGAGCGCGCGGATGCACTGGTAGGGGCAGGCCATGGATAGTTCGCTCCGCTAGGCCGCATTGCAGCACAGTGAGCTTCCCACCGGGACCTATCATATTTATTCATGTGATGATTCATGGAAGAAGTTGTCAAACTGCTTAGGTTTTGACCTCTACTAACAGAATCACGACAAATTTTACACATCACATAATTTGGGCGATCTTTTTCTATGTCAAAAAAGGACCAGGCTAGGCAAGGCTTAGAGGGCATGCGACCTGCTGAGCCCCCCCGACTAGTGCTCAGAGGCAGAGTGGTGCCTGAGGATGCAGTTGTAGACGTGCTACCAGTGCTCCGACTCTGTCCAGGAAGGCGCAAGGTAACTTAGTCGTCGGTTGCATCCTCCTCCACCGCCTCTGTTGACCTCCTCGAGTGCCTGACTGGGGGTTGACAGTAGGTGGGATCTAGAACTTCATCATCAATTGTTGTGTTTGCACTCCCCTCCCCCTCAGACCGAGCCTCTTCTTGCCCTGACCGAATATTTAAGTTGTCATCCCAATCGGGCATCTGCGTCTCATCTTCATCAGTATGTTCCTCATTGTCTATAACCACAGGTGTTACAGTTTGTGACAAAGGGTCAACATTATGCTCAGAAACTTGGTCCTCATGGCCTGAATCAGAGTCACAAAGGTTCTGGGCATCACTGCAGACCATTTCCTGGTCTGTACTCACTGTAGCTTGGGAGCAGACCTCTGATTCCCAGGCTATAGTGTGACTGAACAGCTCTGCAGACTCAGCCATCTCAGTTCCACCATACTGTGCAGGGCTGATGGAGACTTCAGAGCTGGGAGAAAGCAAGTTTGATTGGGATGACAACTCAGAGGACTGGTGTTTTTTGGATGCGGTACTTGAAGTGGCTGAGAGGGCACTTGTTGGACCACTTGAGATCCATTCAAGCATTTTCCTTTTTTAGCCATCATCTACCTTTGTTCCTGTTGTTCGTGTCCGTAAAAAAGGGAGCACATCGGATTGTCCACGGTAAGTAGTAGAAATCTTACTTTTGCTGGTAGATGGTCTATCTTCAGCAGATGTTAATGGAGCTTTGCCACCTTCCCCACGGACAAACCCTTTTTTTCATTTTCCAGCACGCCTCTTCCCCTTTCCACCAGCATCTGTCATTTTGCCACTCATGTTGATTGCAACAAGATTGTGCACTGAAAATGTGGTAGTAAAAATTGAGAGGTGGTGTAGATTGCAGCGGTGGTCTGGCTTTATTAACAGCATAATAATAAAGAATAAATATCCCTGACAATGCAACTATGGCCCTTAAACTGGCAGCATAAATTGCTAGTATAATGGCTATCAATTTGATCAACTATCAATTTGAGTGTGCAATGCAGGCAGACGTGCTGCAAATATCTGTGCACTACTGGGACTATACAGAAGTCCAATAGCCACGTTTAGGATGCCACTAGGTTCACTCAGTGTTTGCTAGTATAATGGCTTAGTAACTATCAATTTGAGTGTGCAATGCAGGCAGACGTGCTGCAAATATCTGTGCACTACTGGGACTATACAGAAGTCCAATAGCCACGTTTAGGATGCCACTAAGTTCACTCAGTGTTTGCTAGTATAATGGCTTAGTAACAATGAGTTTGAGTGTGCAATGCAGGCAGACGTGCTGCAAATATCTTTGCACTACTGGGACTATACAGAAGTCCAATAGCCACGTTTAGGATGACACTAGGTACACTCAGTGTTTGCTAGTATAATGGCTTAGTTATAATGAGTTGGAGTGTGCAATGCATGCAGACGTGCTGCAAATATCTTTGCACTAGTGGGACAATACAGAAGTCCAACAGCCACGTTTAGGATGCCACTAAGTTCACTCAGTGTTTGCTAGTATAATGGCTTAGTAACTATCAGTTTGAGCGTGCAATGCAGGCAGACGTGCTGCAAATATCTTTGCACTACTGGCACTATACAGAAGGCCAATAGCCACGTTTAGGATGCCACTAGGTACACTCAGTGTTTGCTAGTATAATGGCTTAGTTATAATGAGTTGGAGTGTGCAATGCAGGCAGACGTGCTGCAAATATCATTGCACTAGTGGGACAATACAGAAGTCAAATAGCCACGTTTAGGATGCCACTAGGTACACTCAGTGTTTGCTAGTATAATGGCTTAGTTATAATGAGTTGGAGTGTGCAATGCAGGCAGACGTGCTGCAAATATCATTGCACTAGTGGGACAATACAGAAGTCCAATAGCCACGTTTAGGATGACACTAGGTACACTCAGTGTTTGCTAGTATAATGGCTTAGTTATAATGAGTTGGAGTGTGCAATGCAGGCAGACGTGCTGCAAATATCTTTGCACTAGTGGGACAATACAGAAGTCCAACAGCCACGTTTAGGATGCCACTAAGTTCACTCAGTGTTTGCTAGTATAATGGCTTAGTAACTATCAGTTTGAGTGTGCAATGCAGGCAGACGTGCTGCAAATATCTGTGCACTACTGGGACTATACAGAAGTCCAACAGCCACGTTTAGGATGCCACTAGGTTCACTTAGTGTTTGCTAGTATAATGGCTTAGTAACAATGAGTTTGAGTGTGCAATGCAGGCAGACGTGCTGCAAATATCTTTGCACTAGTGGGACAATACAGAAGTCCAGCAGCCACGTTTAGGATGACACTAGGTACACTCAGTGTTTGCTAGTATAATGGCTTAGTAACTATCAGTTTGAGTGTGCAATGCAGGCAGAGGTGCTGCAAATATCTGTGCACTACTGGGACTATACAGAAGTCCAATAGCCATGTTTAGGATGCCACTAGGTACACTCAGTGTTTGCTAGTATAATGGCTTAGTTATAATGAGTTGGAGTGTGCAGAGGACAGGAGGGTACAGTGCCAGGGTTGTGGGGCTCTGGGTAGAGGAATGGAAGCCTGCCTTTCTATTCCCTCCTAATGGGGAAATGCAGCGAGGAAATCCCTGACCTTAGCTACACAGACGCTGTCATCTTGTGTAGCTGTTAAACTCTGTTTTCAGAACCTGTCACCTATGGCTCTGACCCTGCCGGTACGAGCCCTTAAAAGGACTGATAGAAAGTGCTCTCCCTAAGCTGTCCAGCGCTGTGTATGGAGCGCATACAGCAGTATCGGCGATAGGACTCAGGACGGAGCTGCGCCAGTGATGTCTGACACCAAGGACGCAGAAGGCAGATAATGGCGTGCTGGAGGAAAATGTCCGGTTTTATAATGCAGGGACATGTGACATGGACATCCTATCACACATGCCGTTGCTTCTCTGGCTAAAAGTCCACTTAGCTGTGTGTGTGTCTGGGATTGGCTGACATGCTGGCCCTCCCCACTACACGCGCGCGCTTAGGGAAGGAAGACAAGGAAAAGAAAAATAAAAATGGCGATCGCCATTATCCATACAGCAGTGATCTGAAGGCGCTGTTCCCGCACACTATACACTGAAATGTCATAATAGTGTGAGTCACAGAGTGTCTTACACTATTACAGCGGAAAGCCAGCTAGGAATTAGCTGTTTTTTTTTGCTGCTAGAACCGTTCTCGAACGTATCTAGAACTATCGAGCTTTTGCAAAAAAGCTCGAGTTCTAGTTCGATCTAGAACAGCCCCCAAAATCACTCGAGCCGCGAACTGGAGAACCACGAACCTAGAACCGCGCTCAACTCTAGTAATCAGATGTCTTACAAGGTGTGAATGACCACCAATTTCAAATATTCTACCAGTTATGTGGAAACCGCAAAAGGAGCAGTTGCCACATCTGTAGTTACCTATGGGACCATTGTGGTGTAGCCAGGTTCTAGGAGGTATGTATCGCTTTTTAACTATGACATCGCCAATATTCCTACATCATCTGTGTGTCACCAATGGTTTATTTAGGGCCATTTCCCTGAGTTCAGTCACACCTTCAATTATATGCCAATTTTTGTTTATGACTGTTTTTATCATTTGGTCCATAGGGCCATATTTGAAATTGAACACGAAACGATTTAATTGTTTTTTGGCACCCGTTTTGACAAGATTTTTATTGCGGGGATTTTTTTCAAATAAGATTTTTTCCTCAGCTTGTTTCTGCATTGAGTTGATCAGATTCCAGGGATAACCCCTTTCCAAGAAGCGCTGCCTAAGGTCTAATGTTTGGGCATGCAGTGTATCTGGATTGTTAGTAATCCTGTTTAACCTTAGGAATTGGCTGAAGGGGACAAATTTCAACACGTGTCCTGGGTGGGCACTATCATGGTGTAACAGTGTATTTACTGTGGTTGGTTTTCTATTAAGTTCCCGTGTAATTCTCCTATCTTGGGCTATGAATTTTACGTCCAGGTACTCTATAGTTTTGTCACCAAAGAAATGTGTGAATAGTATATTGTAGCTATTCTTCAAATTAAGATATTCCACAAAGGACTCGAATTGTTCTCTGTCCCCATCCCAAACTATCAGTACGTCATCGACAAAACGCAGATTTTTTTTTATATATTTTATATAGGGGTTGTCCAGACTGTAGACCAAATTGTCTTCAAGATGTGCAAGAAAGAGATTTGCAAGGGTGCAAGCCACCGGGGTCCTCATTGCTACCCCACTGCTTTGCAGGTACCAGGAATGGCCAAACTTAAAGGTGTTATGCCCCAACACCAAGGATAGGGCCTCTTCCACAAAGTTTATTAAAAGATCATCCTCACCGAGCCCTCTCAGCATCTCAATTATTGCGTCGATTCCAAGTTGCTGCGGTATCCTAGTGAATAAACTCTCAATGTCTAATGACGCCCAACAGAAAGTTTCCTGCCATTCAAAATGTTCTAGCTGTTTCACTAGATCTCCTGTGTCTCTCACAAAGGAGGGAATTGTTTCTAGCAGGGGATGCAACAACCAATCAAGATACGCTGAGAGAGGCATGGTGAGGGAGCCTGATTCTGCAACAATGGGTCTCCCCGGTGGCCTGAACTCGGACTTGTGCACCTTAGGTAACCAATACCAGTGCGGTTTAGTTGGAAAAAGGGGAAACAGCTTTTCAGCCCTATTTTTCGTAATAAATCCTACAGCCACCTGCCTATTCAAAAAGCTGCATAATTTTTCTTTCAACCTGCCTGTTGGATCACTATCTAGCTTTCGGTACACTGTGCGATTATCAAGATGACGTTTAGTTTCTTCTAGATAGTAATCAGTAGTCATAAGGACTGTGGCACCGCCCTTGTCAGCCTTTCTTATTGTGACATTTTTAAGGGATTTAATTTTATTTAAAGCTGATTTTTCAGTGTTTGACAGATTATTTTTCAAAGTGGGGTATTTTAACGCTCTCACATCTCTCATAACAATTTCTTAAAATCGGTCTATGCTATTTCCTGGAGATGTCGGTGGAAAGAAAGAGGATTTTAACCCCCTAGTGAAACCCGTATTAGTTACTGAGCTATTTTTCACAGATGGGAAGTCTGTGTTATCCACACTATCGTCAGTCAAACTCTGCAGCTGCAGCGCATCATGTGTGATCTTACTAATCTCAGAACCTTCATACGAGAATCCTAAAGGGCTACTATGGCACTGCCTTTCACTTACATGAAAGGAAAAGGAGAAAACACGCGACCACATGCCTGATAGTGCAAAAGTGATGTCTTTATTGAAGCCAGGGAAGGTGAAAAAATAGCGGCACAGTTACAAGTGAAAAATGCAGGAAACAGGAAATCCAAGGTATTAAATGCAATCAAAGACCGTGCATACTACTATACCAGTACCATCCTATAATCAATAGGGTGGCACACACTGTCAACCAGGATGAGGTCAAAACTGTATAGTAACCAGACCCTAGTGGATCATAGTGGTTACACACCCAGATACATATAGGGTAGGGAAGTATGTTAAAGTTATAATTAACCGCATATAGAGAGTACAAACATACCTGGAGGACAGACCTCGGAGTGTACCGTGACCTGCGTCACCCGACGGCCGTTTCGGCTGTCCAAGCCATCGTCAGGGGGAGTGGTAAGTGTAGGGGAGTGTGCGTTTAACAGGAGAGCGACAACCAATCAGGTCCGATGGACGGGAAAGTGACGCATGCGATGCCCTGGCAACCGCGGATGCCACCCGCCCGCCGCGTCGCCCTGCACACGACACTTACGGTCACCTGACAGTCATGTGGCGGTCACGTGAGCGGACGTCATACACAGAGTGGATTCGATGCAGCGATGCGGTGGCGTCCCGGAGCCGGCGGCACGCATGCGTACTCGCACATCGGAACCATAAGAAAAGAGGGAGCAGTATAGCAGCCTCAAAACATATCAGTCAGAAAAGATAACTTTGTAATAGAAATATCAGTTATAATCAAGCCGTGCCAATGCGAAGATTATAGTCATATGGCTTGCAACAGCAAGGTATACAAAGGATTATCCATGAATATAGTAGTCTGGCAGCACAGTATATATAAAAAAAAGTAATTAATTAAGAAAGACACAATGCCAAATGAAACAAGGATTAAAGTAGGAGAATCTGTAAAGCATATATCAAAATATATATATTTTTTGATACAGACTAATTCATTAGGACATTATAATGAGGTGTCCCTGAGTATATCAATAAAAATATGATACTGGACTGATTATATGAGATAATCCATTGTGCCCTTAATAAAGATGACAATCAATAAAAAAGAGGCAATTATAGTCGGATAGAGGTCACAGATATATGGCCTGCGAAAACCAGGTACACAAGGAAATATCCACATATATAGTTACATAGCGGCACAATAAGTATAAATAATATGTTAGCAGAACCACGGTATCAAATGGATCAAAAAACGACATTATAAGTAATTATCAATATACAGAAAGAATATCAAGGGTAAAAAAAGGTCAATTTGATATAGTGGATAAGGCAAGGAATGGAAATAGCCCATTGCAGAATGTTCCGCATATCACACCGCAAGGATGACAGATCATTCAGCAAAGGCAAATAATCATATAATTAATGTAGAACAATTACTCAATTACTTCAGATCACTGTTTGTTGAATATCCCTAAACATTTAGTAGAGATATGGTGCTGAGCTGTTTGTATGAAATAATCTGTTAGTCCATGGATAGATGATGATCCTAGATGTTCTAGAGAATCTGACAAAAAGATAACTACCAATATGTAGAAATTGGTCCATAGACTGAAGGGTTGTCTAGATAAAAGATAATACAAAAAATTAAAAATACACATACATGAAAAAATACAAATATATATAAAATGCTAAAATGCACCCTGGGACCACAACTATCACAAAAATGAGGCATACGATATATTTTCATTAAGGCCCAGGGGGTGGAGGGTTTTTAGGGTCCAAATCCATTTTGTTTCCATTCTAGCTAATTTTTGACTAATTTTACCACCACGAATGTTAGAGTCAAGATGATCTATTCCTCTGACCCTTAACAGTGTTGGATTGGATTGGTGCTGTTGTCTAAAATGGCGAGGAATGGTCTTCAAAGATGAGATATCAGAGCATTCAGCAGCTGCTACTATCCCGTTCACATGTTCTCTGATGCGGACCTTCAATTGTCTGGTCGTCAGACCCACATAAATTTTGGGACAGGGGCACACAGCGTAATATATAACTGCTGTCGTGGTACATGTTATGAATGTATTAATGTGGAAACTATGGACTCCTGCAGAATCTGTGACAGGATCAGTCCTATCCAAATTAGGACAAGCCACGCAGCATCCGGCCCGTGATGTTACAGAACCGAAAAGGGGGGTCTGGGCGGGAGACTCATAATGGCTCATGACAAGATGATCACGAAGATTTTTGGACCTACGAATGCTCAACATAGGTCTGTCCGGAAGGATCTGAGCCAAAATGGGATCAGCCTGCAACACAGACCAGAATTTTTGGAGGCAGGAACGCATCGCTGGAAATTGGCCATGGTAATTCGTAACAAAGTGCACTTCTTCCCGTGATGGTGATTTCTTAGAAGCATACAGTAAGGTGTGACGGGTAGAATCCTTTGCCCTATTATAGGCCCTCTTTATACACCGTTTACTGTAGCCTCTGGCATAGAACCGATGTTTTAAATCAAGAGCTCTTTTTTCAAAATCAAAATCCACGGAACAAATTCTGCGGAGCCGCAAAAACTGCCCTACTGGAATAGATTGGATCATGTGGTACGGATGTGATGATGTCGCATGTAGGAGCATATTGCCCGCTGTTTCTTTCCGAAAAATATCGGTTTGGAGGACATGGTGACCATGACATCAAGAAATGAGACTGACTGTGTGTGGTAGAGATATGTAATACGTATATTCATGTCATTAGAGTTCAGGAATCCCATGAATTCATGGAGTTCTATCTCCGTGCCCTGCCAGATCATAAAAATGTCGTCAATGTACCGCGTCCAAAAGAGGACGCGGTCCATCGACGACAGTCGATCAGACAGAAAAAGGTCCCTCTCCCACAGCCCCAGGAACAGGTTGGCATAGGAGGGGGCGAAAGAAGCCCCCATCGCTGTTCCCTGGAGCTGCAGGTAGAAAGACCCTTTGAACACGAAGAAGTTGTGTGACAATGTGAATTCCAATAATTTCATAACGAGAAGTACGATGTCTGTAGGGAGACTGGAACTCTCTAAAAAGAACCGGGCTGCCCAAAGTCCATCATGATGTCGAATGCTGGTGTACAGGGATTCTACATCACCTGTCACCAGCAAGGTATCCTCACCCACACACAGTCCGTCAATTTTTCTAAGAAATTCACCAGTATCCTTGGTGAATGACGGCAAGCCCTCAACCATTGGTTGAAGCTTGGCATCAATCCACCTATTGATGTTCTCCATAAAGTTATCTCTGCCCGATACAATTGGTCGTCCAGGTGGGGAATTTACATCTTTGTGTACTTTCGGCAGGAGGTATAATGTGGGGATCACGGGCTCAGCCACATGGAGCGCCGAAGCCAGGTCCTTGGTGATCACACCGTTGTCTAATGCCACTTTTAAGATCTTTTGAAGTTGAGTGGTAAATGCAGACAACGGGTTATAGGTCAGCTTTTTATAGCACACCTTATCCCGTAATTGCCTGTATGCCTCTTTTTCGTAAAGATCTTTTGGCCAGACAACAATGTTCCCACCCTTGTCCGCCGCCTTCAGCACAACATCAGGCAAGGCCCGCAACTCCCGCAACCTAACACGCTCCTGTCTAGTAAGGTTGTCATGGTAAATACCTGTGGGGATATTGTCAAACTCCTTGGAGACCAATTGCACAAACAGATCTATATTAGCACATGATGACAGTGGTGGAAATTTCCTTGAACGAGGACGTGTAGAAGGAGGAATCTTACCTCCTTCTGATGTGTCATGGTCACTGGCCAGTTCTTCAAGGTCACGCAGGGCTACTTGTTCCTCCTCTGTTGGAAAAAGATTGTCTAAATTAGGATCAAAAAAATATTTTTTAAAAAGTAAACAACGCGCAAATAGGTGCAAATCTTTTGTAGCGGTGAACTTGTCAAACCTGGCCGTGGGGGAAAAAGTAAAGCCCCTCTCCAAGAGAGAGATATCAGAAGGTGAAAGGACATGGGAGCTAAGGTTAATCACCTTGTTGGAATGTCTGTATCCAGATGTCCTATAATTATCTGTTTTATTAGCAGATGTCTTGTTGTCTCTATGTTTTCCAATGGTCATGCCAGACCTAGTAGTGATGTTAGAATGAAAAGAAGATGCATCGGATTGGTCGCTCATTGCAGGGATTGAAGAAAACGAGGCGGAACGAGCAGTCCTGGGCGAACCTGATGGACTGTGTCTCCATTGATAAACCGTTCTTTGGGAAAAATCACGTTGGTCTCTTGCTAATTTTCTAGCCTGTGTGTCATGGATTTTCTTTACACAGGCATCAAGTGCCTTTTCTAATCTCGCATCATACATTGATATCTGATCTGCTGAACAGTCAGCTTTAAATTTAGATTGAATCTCATCAAGTTTATTATCCATATCAAAGATATTTTTTGTATTGGATTCCACCAAAAGTTCCATAAATGTGGAGGAACATGCATTGCAGACCTCTTCCCACCTAGAGATGAATGTCTCATCATCGATAACAAACGTGGGTATAACACGGACCCTTAACCCCCTGGGGATCAATTTTTTAGAAATATATTTTTGTAAAAATAAGCGGTTCCACCATAATCTAGATCTTTTAAGTTGTAATTGTTGTATGGTGGTAAACACTTCCTCAAGATTGTGATCACTTGTAGATGGTGTGTCACAACTAGTTTCACCAAACACCTGATTGGCTTGATCCAGCCAACTTTTTTCTTTTGCTTTGTAGTCCATGGCTGAGAGAATTGCACCTGTGCAAAACACAGTAAAATTAATGATAAATATGGACCACAGCCACACCATGATTTAGCAAGTTAGCATATGAATGATTAGTCAAATTACATGGTGAAGTGAAAGACCCAGACGGTCGCTAATATTAAATTAAAGGAAAAGGAGAAAACACGCGACCACATGCCTGATAGTGCAAAAGTGATGTCTTTATTGAAGCCAGGGAAGGTGAAAAAATAGCGGCACAGTTACAAGTGAAAAATGCAGGAAACAGGAAATCCAAGGTATTAAATGCCATCAAAGACCGTGCATACTACTATACCAGTACCATCCTATAATCAATAGGGTGGCACACACTGTCAACCAGGATGAGGTCAAAACTGTATAGTAACCAGACCCTAGTGGATCATAGTGGTTACACACCCAGATACATATAGGGTAGGGAAGTATGTTAAAGTTATAATTAACCGCATATAGAGAGTACAAACATACCTGGAGGACAGACCTCGGAGTGTACCGTGACCTGCGTCACCCGACGGCCGTTTCGGCTGTCCAAGCCTTTGTCAGGGGGAGTGGTAAGTGTAGGGGAGTGTGCGTTTAAAAGGAGAACGACAACCAATTAGGTCCGATGGACGGGGCAGTGACGCATGCGATGCCCCGGCAACCGCGGACGCCACCCGCCCGCCGCGTCGCCCTGCACACGACACTTCCGGTCACCTGACAGTCATGTGGCGGTCACGTGAGCGGACGTCATACACAGAGTGGATTCGATGCACTATGATCCACTAGGGTCTGGTTACTATACAGTTTTGACCTCATCCTGGTTGACAGTGTGTGCCACCCTATTGATTATAGGATGGTACTGGTATAGTAGTATGCACGGTCTTTGATGGCAATACCTTGGATTTCCTGTTTCCTGCATTTTTCACTTGTAACTGTGCCGCTATTTTTTCACCTTCCCTGGCTTCAATAAAGACATCACTTTTGCACTATCAGGCATGTGGTCGCGTGTTTTCTCCTTTTCCTTTAATTTAATATTAGCGACCGTCTGGGTCTTTCACTTCACCATGTAATTTGACTAATCATTCATTATATGCTAACTTGCTAAATCATGGTGTGGCTGTGGTCCGTATTTATCATTAATTTTACTGTGTTTTGCACAGGTGCAATTCTCTCAGCCATGGACTACAAAGCAAAAGAAAAAAGTTGGCTGGATCAAGCCTATTAGGTGTTTGGTGAAACTAGTTGTGACACACCATCTACAAGTGATCACAATCTTGAGGAAGTGTTTACCACCATACAACAATTACAACTTAAAAGATCTAGATTATGGTGGAACCGCTTATTTTTACAAAAATATATTTCTAAAAAATTGATCCCCAGGGGGTTAAGGGTCCGTGTTATACCCACGTTTGTTATCGATGATGAGACATTCATCTCTAGGTGGGAAGAGGCCTGCAATACATGTTCCTCCACATTTATGGAACTTTTGGTGGAATCCAATACAAAAAATATCTTTGATATGGATAATAAACTTGATGAGATTCAATCTAAATTTAAAGCTGACTGTTCAGCAGATCAGATATCAATGTATGATGCGAGATTAGAAAAGGCACTTGATGCCTGTGTAAAGAAAATCCATGACACACAGGCTTGAAAATTAGCAAGAGACCAACGTGATTTTTCCCAAAGAACGGTTTATCAATGGAGACACGGTCCATCAGGTTCGCCCAGGACTGCACGTTCCGCCTCGTTTTCTTCAATCTCTGCAATGAGCGACCAATCCGATGCATCTTCTTTTCATTCTAACATCACTACTAGGTCTGGCATGACCATTGGAAAACATAGAGACAACAAGACATCTGCTAATAAAACAGATAATTATAGGACATCTGGATACAGACATTCCAAAAAGGTGATTAACCTTACCTCCCATGTCCTTTCACCTTCTGATATCTCTCTCTTGGAGAGGGGCTTTACTTTTTCCCCCACGGCCAGGTTTGACAAGTTCACCGCTACAAAAGATTTGCACCTATTTGCTCGCTCTTTACTTTTTAAAAAATATTTTTTTGATCCTAATTTACACAATCTTTTTCCAACAGAGGAGGAACAAGTAGCCCTGCGTGACCTTGAAGAACTGGCCAGTGACCATGACACATCAGAAGGAGGTAAGATTCCTCCTTCTATACGTACTCGTTCAAGGAAATTTCCACCACTGTCATCATGTGCTAATATAGATCTGTTTGTGCAATTGGTCTCCAAGGAGTTTGACAATATCCCCACAGGTATTTACCATGACAACCTTACTAGACAGGAGCGTGTTAGGTTGCGGGAGTTGCGGGCCTTGCCTGATGTTGTGCTGAAGCCGGCGGACAAGGGTGGGAACATTGTTGTCTGGCCAAAAGATCTTTACGAAAAAGAGGCATACAGGCAATTATGGGATAAGGTCTGCTATAAAAAGCTGACCTATAACCCGTTGTCTGCATTTACCACTCAACTTCAAAAGATCTTAAAAGTGGCATTAGACAACGGTGTGATCACCAAGGACCTGGCTTCGGCGCTCCATGTGGCTGAGCCCGTGATCCCCACATTATACCTCCTGCCGAAAGTACACAAAGATGTAAATTCCCCACCTGGACGACCAACTGTATCGGGCAGAGATAACTTTATGGAGAACATCAATAGGTGGATTGATGCCAAGCTTCAACCAATGGTTGAGGGCTTGCCGTCATTCACCAAGGATACTGGTGAATTTCTTAAAAAATTGACGGACTGTGTGTGGGTGAGGATACCTTGCTGGTGACAGGTGATGTAGAATCCCTGTACACCAGCATTCGACATCATGATGGACTTCGGGCAGCCCGGTTCTTTTTAGAGATGTCCAGTCTCCCTACAGACATCGTACTTCTCGTTATGGAATTATTGGAATTCACATTGTCACACAACTTCTTCGTGTTCAAAGGGTCTTTCTACCTGCAGCTCCAGGGAACAGCAATGGGGGCTTCTTTCGCCCCCTCCTATGCCAACCTGTTCCTGGGGCTGTGGGAGAGGGACCTTTTTCTGTCAGATCGACTGTCGTCGATGGACCGCGTCCTCTTTTGGACGCGGTACATCGACGACATTTTTATGATCTGGAAGGGCACAGAGATAGAACTCCATGAATTCATGGGATTCCTGAACTCTAATGACATGAATATACGTATTTCATATCTCTACCACACACAGTCAGTCTCATTTCTTGATGTCATGGTCACCAAAGATTCCTCTAATGTCCTCCAAACCGATATTTTTTGGAAAGAAACAGCGGGCAATATGCTCCTACATGCGACATCATCACATCCGTACCACATGATCCAATCTATTCCAGTAGGGCAGTTTTTGCGGCTCCGCAGAATTTGTTCCGTGGATTTTGATTTTGAAAAAAGAGCTCTTGATTTAAAACATCGGTTCTATGCCAGAGGCTACAGTAAACGGTGTATAAAGAGGGCCTATAATAGGGCAAAGCATTCTACCTGTCACACCTTACTGTATGCTTCTAAGAAATCACCATCACGGGAAGCAGTGCGCTTTGTTACGAATTACCATGGCCAATTTCCAGCGATGTGTTCCTGCCTCCAAAAATTCTGGTCTGTGTTGCAGGCTGATCCCATTTTGGCTCGGATCCTTCCGGACAGACCTATGTTGAGCATTCGTAGGTCCAAAAATCTTCGTGATCATCTTGTCATGAGCCATTATGAGTCTCCCGCCCAGCCCCCCCTTTTCGGTTCTGTAACATCACGGGCCGGATGCACACCGTGTGGCCACTGCGTGGCTTGTCCTAATGTGGATAGGACTGATTTTTTCACAGATTCTGCAGGAGTCCATAGTTTCCACATTAATAAATTCATACCAGCAGTTATATATTACGCTGTGTGCCCCTGTCCCAAAATTTATGTGGGTCTGACGACCAGACAATTGAAGGTCTGCATCAGAGAACATGTGAACGGGATAGTAGCGGCTGCTGAATGCTCTGATATCTCATCTTTGAAGACCATTCCTCGCCATTTTAGACAACACCACCAATCCAATCCAACACTGTTAAGGGTCAGAGGAATAGATCATCTTGACTGTAACATTCTTGGTGGTAAAATTAGTCAAAAATTAGCTAGAATGGAAACAAAATGGATTTGGACCCTAAAAACCCTCCACCCCCTGGGCCTTAATGAAAATATATCGTATGCCTCATTTTTGTGATAGTTGTGGTCCCAGGGTGCGTTTTAGCATTTTTTATATATTTGTATTTTTTCATGTATGTGTATTTTTAATTTTTTGTATTATCTTTTATCTAGACAACCCTTCAGTCTATGGACCAATTTCTACATATCGGTAGTTATCTTTTTGTCGGATTCTCTAGAACATCTAGGATCATCATCTATCCATGGACTAACAGATTATTTCATACAAACAGCTCAGCACCATATCTCTACTAAATGTTTAGGGATATTCAACAAACAGTGATCTGAAGTAATTGTTCTACATTAATTATATGATTATTTGCCTTTGCTGAATGATCTGTCATCCTTGCGGTGTGATATGCGGAACATTCTGCAATGGGCTATTTCCATTCCTTGCCTTATCCACTATATCAAATTGACCTTTTTTTACCCTTGATATTCTTTCTGTATATTGATAATTACTTATAATGTCGTTTTTTGACCCATTTGATACCGTGGTTCTGCTAACATATTATTTATACTTATTGTGCCGCTATGTAACTACCGTATTTTTCGGACTATAATACGCACCCTTGTTTTAGAGGAGGAAAAAATAGAAAAAAATAAAATTAAAGTAAAAGAATGTAGCCATGACACACTGTTATTTTACTGCTGACAGTGTTACTGAGGTAATAATATCCCCAAATTCTGTCCTCATATCCTCCATTCTGGGTACCTTCCAGGTATATATGGCCCCCATCGTGGAATATGTATGTTCCCCATCATTATGTGTGTGATCCTCCAATCTGGATTGTGTGTGTATATAGTTATAGTGTGTGTGTGTGTGTGTGTGTGTGTATATAGTGTGTGTGTGTCTGTGTATATAGTTATATAGTGTGTGTGTAAATATATATATATATATATATATATATATATATATATATATATATATATATATATTATAATGATCCAACCTCATCCAGGTGTACAGTAGTGCCTTTATATACTATATTATTTATTGCCTTACTTTTACTGATGTGCTGCTCACTATGCTTCAGTTTGGTCCTGGCATTACAAACAAAGTCTCTGTATCTCAAGGACCTGCAGTGATGTAATGGAGAGGCGGGCACTGTGCTGTTCTGTGCTGTTCTGGCCCACCCCTCTGCATTACATCACTGTAGGTCCTTGTCAGCTACGGGAGACTGTTTCTAGTGTAAGGGGTGCTTCACACACAGCAAGCTCGCTGCCGAGATCGCTGCTGAGTCACGCTTTTTGTGACGCAGCAGTGACCTCATTAGCGATCTCGCTGTGTGTGACACTGAGCAGCGATCTGGCCCCTGCTGCGAGATCGCTGCTCGTTACACACAGCCCTGGTTCGTTTTCTTCAAAGGCGCTCTCCCACTGTGACACACAGATCGCTGTGTGTGACAGCGAGAGAGCGACAAATGAAGCGAGCAGGGAGCAGGAGCCGGCGTCTGGCAGCTGCGGTAAGCTGTAACCAAGATACACATCGGGTAACCAAGGTGGTTACCCGATATTTACCTTAGTTACCAGCCTCCGCCGCTCTCACGCTGCCAGTGCCGGCTCCGGCTCTCTGCACATGTAGCTGCTGTACACATCGGGTTAATTAACCCGATGTGTACTGTAGCTAGGAGAGCAAGGAGCCAGCGCTAAGCAGTGTGCGCGGCTCCCTGCTCTCTGCACATGTAGCTGCATTACACATCGGGTTAATTAACCCGATGTGTACTGTAGCTAGGAGAGCAAAGCTAAGCGGTGTGCGCTGGTAACTAATGTAAACATCGGGTAACCATACCCGATGTTTACCTTAGTTACCAGTGTCCGCAGCTTCCAGACGCCGGCTCCATGCAAGCGCAGCGTCGCTTGCACGTCGCTGCTGGCTGGGGGCTGGTCACTGGTCGCTGGTGAGATCTGCCTGTTTGACAGCTCACCAGCGACCATGTAGCGATGCAGCAGCGATCCTGACCAGGTCAGATCGCTGGTCGGATCGCTGCTGCATCGCTAAAGTGTGAAGGTACCCTTAAGGCAGGAGCAAAGTGAAAGTAATTTGAGCCATCAGCACAGACTGCGGCTGTGCTGTGAAGGTATGCCGTGCTCTGGCCTGGACACTGCAGTGATCTGCACTTTCCCCGGGCCAGACATAACTGCAGCGGCTCCCTGCTCCTGCCTCCTACACAGCGGACACAGTCTCCCCAGCCGCTGCAGGAAGCCGGCGTCTGGAGAACCCACGTGTGACCGCTGTTTACATTAAACAAGTGTTCATTAGCTGCTCCTCACACCCGCTGACTGCAATGAGAGGTGGGCGGGGAGCAGCTAATGAATATTCACTGGCTTTAAGCAGCGGGTACACGTGGTTTCTCCAGCAGCCGGCTTCCTGCAGCAGCGACCCTCCCTGCCTCCTGGTATCCCACTGCATAGCGCTGACTCCCCACAGCTCGCTACCCCACAGCTTCAGACCATAAGACGCACCCCACACTTTCCTCCCAAATTTGGAGGAAAAAAAGTGCGTCTTATGGTCCGAAAAATACGGTATATATGTGGATATTTCCTTGTGTACCTGGTTTTCGCAGGCCATATATCTGTGCTCTCTATCCGACTATAATTGCCTCTTTTTTATTGATTGTCATCTTTATTAAGGGCACAATGGATTATCTCATAGAATCAGTCCAGTATCATATTTTTATTGATATACACAGGGACACCTCATTATAATGTCCTAATGAATTAGTCTGTATCAAAAAATATATATATTTTGATATATGCTTTACAGATTCTCCTACTTTAATCCTTGATTCATTTGGCATTGTGGCTTTCTTAATGAATTACTTTTTCTATATATACTGTGCTGCCAGACTACTATATTCATGGATAATCCTTTGTATACCTTGCTGTTGCAAGCCATATGACTATAATCTTCGCATTGGCACGGCTTGATTATAACTGATATTTCTATTACAAAGTTATCTTTTCTGACTGATATGTTTTGAGGCTGCTATACTGCTCCCTCTTTCCTTAGGTTCCGATGTGCGAGTACGCATGCGTGCCGCCGGCTCCGGGACGCCACCGCATCGCTGCATCGAATCCACTCTGTGTATGACGTCCGCTCACGTGACCGCCACATGACTGTCAGGTGACCGGACGTGTCGTGTGCAGGGCGACGCGGCGGGCGGGTGGCGTCCGCGGTTGCCGGGGCATCGCATGCGTCACTTCCCCGTCCATCGGACCTGATTGGTTGTCGTTCTCCTTTTAAACGTACACTCCCCTACACTTACCACTCCCCCTGACGAAGGCTTGGACAGCCGAAACGGCCGTCGGGTGACGCGCAGGTCACGGTACACTCTGAGGTCTGTCCTCCAGGTATGATTGTACTCTCTATATGCGGTTAATTATAACTTTAACATACTTCCCTACCCTATATGTATCTGGGTGTGTAGCCACTATGATCCACTAGGGTCTGGTTACTATACAGTTTTGACTTCATCCTGGTTGACAGTGTGTGCCACCCTATTGATTATAGGATGGTACTGGTATAGTAGTATGCATGGTCTTTGATTGCATTTAATACCTTGGATTTCCTGTTTCCTGCATTTTTCACTTGTAACTCTGCCGCTATTTTTTCACCTTCCCTGGCTTCAATAAAGACATCACTTTTGCACTATCAGGCATGTGGTCGCGTGTTTTCTCCTTTTCCTTTAATTTAATATTAGCGACCGTCTGGGTCTTTCACTTCACCATGTAATTTGACCAATCATTCATTATATGCTAACTTGCTAAATCATGGTGTGGCTGTGGTCCGTATTTATCTTTCACTTACATGGTTAAACCTTATGTCCTTATCCACATTAGCGAAGTGTTTTTTTAGATGCAGCTTGCGGCAGGCTTTGTACAGGTCGATTTCAAATTTGACCAAATCAAATAGCTCTGGAATACAGAAATTGAATCCTTTCTCTAGGATAGAAAGCATATCTGTGTCAAGTATATGATCCATGAGATTGTAATATTTCTTCTTATTTATAAGGCTAGGTGTTAATCCCTCCAGGACACGTCCTTCCTTTTCCCCATCAGTTGTTCGCTTGTTCCTCCCACGACCTCTTCTTGTCTTCCTTCTAAAGGGTTGTTGGATAAATTTGAGGAAATTCTATCATCGCTAAACTTCTTTTTAGAGGTAGAGGTTCCTCCTGTCCGCTTGAGTCGGAGTCCGTCGTCCATGCAGCTTTTTTATTATTAGCGGTTTTGTTGAATTTTTTCTTTGATTTGCCTTTTTTGAAGAAGGAAGAATTATCACTGTTTTTATTCCATTTAAAGACATTGTTGGAATCATAGTCAGCCTTATCCCGCAAACATTTTTCTTTTTTGCGTTCTTTTACTATGGACTGATAAGGAATTAATTTTTTATCCAGATTCTGCAAGAAACGATTCCACTGCTCTTTTGAAAGGCGTGTTTCAAGTTCTTTCCTCAATCTGATCAATTCAGTTGTAATTTTCGCGTGCTCTTGTTCATTTTTTTGTAGCACCAAATCTAGAAACTTGAGGGAACACTCAGTTTGGAGATCATTCCATAACTGTTTGAACTCAGTGTCATCTTGATAAAATGAAATTGCTTTCATGACCCTAAGTCCTCTGGGGACACGTTTACAGTCTCTGTAGGAACCAAGTGATTGCGCCGACCAGAAGAGAGAGATCTCCTTCTCCGCCAAGTTAGATATTCTGTTCTAATGATTTTACACTTAGGATGTCAGTATCAGTTTGCTGTTGCAGTCCAGAAAAAACGCGTTAGCGTCTTCCCTCCCCGCCAGGATTACAAGCCCATTACTATTCAATTCACCGACCTCCATGGTATCCGATTCAGCCATATATGCTAAATAAATGTATTCGACTCCTTGGCTTTATAGTGCTTTTTGAGTGTGCTCACTGGTGGAACAGGAACAGTAAACTTCAAAGGTGAGAGGGAAATCCAGGGCACTACTCAGCACCAAACGTATCCTTATGGAAATGTCCTTTGCATATGGGCATGAATCAGTGCTGCTCTGGGGTGCACATGTATGAGAAAACAAAATATCATCCAATATAAGAAGAAACGGCACTCACCAGGTCTTTTCTGTGCAGGGTACGGTTTATTTCAAACGTGGAGGTTACATATGCGGAGAGGGCTGGTGAGGAGGGAGAGCACGCCGGACACGTCAGACGACGGCCGTTTCGCACTTACACAGTGCTTCAGCTGGTCTGAGTAGGTATGACATCATGTCCGTTTTATCCACATGCAACATGTGGCTGATGTCAAAACAATAAAAATTTGTTAAAAACAATGTATACAACCAAATCTTAATGGAGCAGCAACAGTTTAGCAAAGACATACATATATATAATATAAAAGATGTAGAACAGATCATCCTAGGAATACACTCAAATCGGTTTTTTTCATTTAACCCTAACGGGCCTGTGGCATTGAATTTCATAATATATTCAGTCTCTCTCCTGAGTAACATTTTGTGAGTGTCTCCTCCTCTAGCTGTGGGATGTCATACCTACTCAGACCAGCTGAAGCACTGTGTAAGGCGGGCTTTGCACACTACGACATCGCAGGTGCGATTTCGGTGGGGTCAAATTGAAAATGACGTACTTCCGGCATCGCATGCGACATCGTAGTGTGTAAAGGTTCGATGATAAGATTAACGAGCGCAAAAGCGTCGTAATCGTATCATCGGTGCAGCGTCGGCGTAATCCATAATTACGCTGACTCGACGGTCCGATGTTGTTCCTCACTACTGCAGCAGCACACATCGCTGTGTGTGAAGTCGCGGGAGCGAGGAACATCTCCTACCGGAGTCACCGCGGCTTCCGTAGGTTATGCGGAAGGAAGGAGGTGGGCGGGATGTTTACATCCCGCTCATCTCCGCCCCTCCGCTCCTATTGGCTGCCTGCCGTGTGACGTTGCAGTGACGCCGCACGACCCGCCCCCTTAATAAGGAGGCGGGTCGCCGGCCAGAGCGACGTCGCAGGGCGGGTGAGTCCATGTGAATCTGCCGTAGCGATAATGTTCGCTACGGCAGCTATCACAAGGATATCGCAGCTGCGACGGGGGCGGGGACTATCGCGCTCGGCATCGCAGCATCGGCTTGCAATGTCGCAGCGTGCAAAGTACCCCTAAGTGCGAAACGGCTGTCGTCTGACGTGTCCGGCATGCTCTCCCTCCCCACCAGCCCTCTCCACACATGTAACCTCCATGTTTGAAATAAACCGTATCCTGCACAGCAAAGACCTGGTGAGTGTCGTTTCTTCTTATATTGGATGATATCTTGTCTTCTCATACATGTGCACCCCAGAGCAGCACTGATTCATGCCCATATAAAAAATGACATTTCCATAAGGATACGTTTGGTGCTGAGTAGTGCCCTGGATTTCCCTCTCACCTTTGAAGTTTATAGCTCAGCAGTGTGTTTCCCCTCAGTGAGACACATGATCCTGTCATCAGCCACCCATATTCAGTCTGGTTTGTCATATATCACCCGGAGGGAGTCAAAGAAGAGGTCAACCGAATGCCATTCCGGGGCCGAAGGGGGTAGGGAAAACACTCAGGCCTGGGGACCCCCTCTAAGTAACGACATGATGATCCCCACACGCTGGGTTTCATTCCCAGAGTACAGAGAGTGAAAAGAAGCCTGCAACTTTCCCTAAACATCTTCAATAGGTTTTTCTCCCCAGAGAATTTATCGGGGAGCATCACCGTGGGTTCGGGAGTGGGGAGTAGGACATCAGTGGGACTATGCTGTCCTACAGTTTGTGAGGTAGATTCCACTGAGGTGGCCCTCGCTCTGCAGCATATTGTGTGAAGCTACCAGGGTGTGATGCTCTGCAGCCAAATCCTGTACCAGCTGCATAAGGTTGGCTACTTGCTCACACAAGTATTGAGTGGATCCATTACAGTCTTTTAACCTATGGGAAGATAAAAACCTATTGGGGCTGGCTATACTGTCAGGCTGCCACTAGGGGGAGCTGGAGTCCTGCAGGGAAATACACTACATGGAGCTGAATAAGACAGGAGAACTCCCAGTGTGTGCTGGTGCAGTGTCTGCCCGCATGAGCCGGAAAGCAGAAGCGGTGGATGTTCAGGCAGGCTGGGTCATACACAGTACGGGGAAAGGAAGACCGGAGGAACGAGCAAAGGCAGGGTCGAGGTCAGGCCGAGGTGAGTACCAGAGGAAGCAACCGAGCGGGGCGGTAGTAGAGGGGGAACAACCGGGGCTATAGTGGGAAGGAAGGAGGTGGGACAGAGGAATGGCAGAACGACTAATAGGATGAAACACAGACAGAGATTGAGGGCACAGAGAAGGGACAGATCAGGATCACACTTACAGGGACCAGCACTCACAGGCAAAGCAGCGCTAAGTTTATAGCCGGCGCTGGTTCACCGGAGATGACAGTATTTAAAGCATCCAAGCACTAGAAGTGAGGCCCGGGAGAAGGGTCCGCCCCCTAGTCATGTGGATGGGGAGGCGGAACCGTGACACTGACTCAGCCACAGCTGTTAGCGGTGATGTCACTCAGTTTATGTGCGATCACAGCTGGAGGTTCCCATGGTAACCCACCTGTGACTGCACGTAAACTCACATCAGGTGAACTGATTGAACTCAGTGACCTCAACTCAAGTGAGTTAACTTCAATCAGACCTACATCTCCTGGATGAAAACCATGTTTTTCATACTAAGAGTTGCAGATTTGGTGGTGAAATTTATACACTGTATTACTGCACCAAATCGGCATCTTCTGGCAAATAACGCATCAAAACGAAATGTGGGTTTGATGCATGCGGTATTGATGCGATTTTTGTCAAAAGATGAATATTTGGAGCAGGAATATGGTGTATACATTTCAGCACCAAATCTGCATCTCTTGGCAAACAAAACGCACAAAACGTTTTGACGTCACTTCAGTGTCGTCTTCTGCCAGGAGATCCAAAATTCCAAGTACAGTGAAATTACAAAAAAGGTGCAATTCCACAATTGTTTTTTTTTTTTTTTTTTTATTTACCATGATCACTATATATGGTAAAACTGAGTTGGTAATATGATTCCCCAGGACAATGCGAGTTTATAAATATCAAACGTGTATAGGTTTACTTTTATCTAAGAGGTGAAAAAAAATTCTGAATTTATAAAATAAATAGATAAATAATTGCGCTTTTGGAGCCATATTCTAAAACATGTAGCGTTCTCATTTTTCGGGATCTAGGACTGTGATGGCTTATTTTTTGCAGTCTTGAGCTGTTGTTTTTAATTACACTGATCAACACACAAAAAACTATCAGCAAAAGTAATATGTCTGTTTTATGGAGTTTGATGTGCTGATTCCAAAAATATGCTTAGTTTGGCTTTATCACATAACATTTCTGAGATAGAAGTATTTTTGTTATTACATTATTTCTGCATTTTCAATATATGCTGGGCCCCTCATGTGATATGCTCAAGTTGTTCAAAAAGGTCTTCGTGACTGGTTGAATATGAGGAAAGTGGCTATGCCATTTGCTGTTCCCATGAATTGGAGAGAACCCAAAAAATCATAGTGATGACTGATACTTTTGTTTTGTCAAACTGAAGGGCTTTTCTACAAAGAACAAACCTAATATTATGTACCCTGAACTTGAACCTGTGATTAGGCCATTCCACATGATGGTACCTTGCCAGTTCCTGTACCACCATTGTCTGGATTGGATGAAAATGAAGTAGAATATCAAGACTATGGAGCTGAAGCAATTGGCGAAGACATGGAGACATCAAGTCAAGATGAGCATGCACCTGATGGAGCAGCCGAGCAGCCAGAATGCTTTACTCAACATGAATTAAATTATCTCATCAGAGACCTTTCATTGTCAAAAGATAAAGCTGAACGTCTTGCATCTAGGATGAAACAGAAGAATCTTTCCATGATGATGTCAAGTGTGTTATTACCGAAACAGAAGTAACACTTTAACACAATTTTTCACAGTTGATGGACCAATGGTATACTGTAACAATGTGAATGGCCTCTTTGAAGAACTGAATCAAGAGTATTTTGTTGCAAATTGGTGATAGTTTATTGACTCATCCCAGAGAGTTTGAAAGCAGTGTTGCTTCACAATGGAAATATGAAACCATCAATCCCTATTGCTCACTCATGTCATCTAAAGGAAAGTTATGAAAATACAGTGCCTTGCTAAAGTATTCGGCCCCCTTGAATTTTTCAACCTTTTCCCACATTTTAGGCTTCAAACATAAAGATAAAAAATTTTTAATGTTATGGTGAAGAATCAACAAGTGGGACACAATTGTGAAGTTGAACGAAATTTATTGCTTATTTCAAACTTTTATAAAAAATAATAAACTGAAATGTGGGGCGTGCAATATTATTCATCCACTTTAAGTTAATACTTTGTAGCGCCACCTTTTGCTGCGATTACAGCTGCAAACCGCTTGGGGTATGTCTCTATCACTTTTGCACATTGAGAGACTGAAATTCTTGCCCATTCTTCCTTTGCAAATAGCTCGAGCTCAGTGAGGTTGGATGGAGAGCATTTGTGAACAGCAGTTTTCAGCTCTTTCCACAGATTCTCGATTGGATTCAAGTCTGGACTTTGACTTGGACATTCTAACACCTGGATACGTTTATTTGTGAACCATTCCATTGTAAATTATGCTTTATGTTTGGGATCATTGTCTTGTTGGAAGACAAATCTCTGTCTCAGTCTCAGGTCTTTTGCAGACTCCAACAGGTTTTCTTCAAGAATGGTCCTGCATTTGGCTCCATCCATCTTCCCATCAACTTTAACCATGTTGCCTTTCCCTGCTGAGGAAACGCAGGCCCAAACCATGATGCTGCCACCACCATGTTTGACAGTGGGGATGGTGTGTTCAGGGTGATGAGCTGTGTTGCTTTTACAGCAAACATATCATTTTGGCATTGTGCCCAAAAAGTTCGATTTTGGTTTCATCTGACCAGGGCACCTTCTTCCACATGTTTGGTGTGTCTCCCAGGTGGCTTGTGGCAAACTTTAAACAAAACTTTTTATGGATATCTTTGAGAAATGGCTTTCTTCTTGCCACTTTTCCATAAAGGCCAGATTTGTGCAGTGTACGACTGATTGTTGTTCTATAGACAGACTTTCCCACATCAGCTGTAGATCTCTGCAGTTCTTCCTGAGTGATCATGGGCCTCTTAGCTGCATCTCTGATCAGTCTTCTCCTTGTTTGAGATGAAAGGTTGGATGGACGGCCGGGTCTTGGTAGATTTGCAGTGGTATGATACTTCCATTTCAATATGATCACTTGCACAGTGCTTCTTGGGATGTTTAAAGTTTTGGAAATCTTTTTGTAACCAAATCCGGGTTAAAACTTTTCCACAACAGTATCACGGACCTGCCTGTTGTGTTCATTGGTCTTCATGATGTTATCTGTGCTTTAAACAGAACACTGAGACTATTACAGAGCAGGTCCATTTATACGGAGACTTGATTACACACAGGTGGCTTCTATTTATCATCATCAGTCATTTAGGACAACATTGGATCATTCAGAGATACTCAATGAACTGCTGGAGTGAGTTTACTGCAC
Organism: Anomaloglossus baeobatrachus; assembly: GCF_048569485.1. Classification (NCBI taxonomy): domain Eukaryota; kingdom Metazoa; phylum Chordata; class Amphibia; order Anura; family Aromobatidae; genus Anomaloglossus; species Anomaloglossus baeobatrachus. The sequence goes on along the minus strand of NC_134354.1, from coordinate 192,234,913 downwards.
TGAAAGTAAAAGGGCCGAATAATATTGCACAATCCACTTTTCAGTTTATTATTTTTTACAAAAGTTTAAAATAAGCAATAAATTTCTTTCAACTTTACCATTGTGTCCCACTTGTTGTTGATACTTCACCATAACATTAAAATTTTGTATCTTTATGTTTGAAGCCTGAAATGTGGGAAAAGGTTAAAAAATTCAAGGGGGCCAAATACCTTCGCAAGGCACTGTATGTCAGTTGTTTGGATGCTATACAATAAAAGCATCTTTAATGGAATATCTGTGGAGATTTAAAAGTGATATGTCTGGTAATGGGAATGCAAGGAGGTTTCACAAAATATTGTTGCTTCTTGTGTTTATGGGGCAGTAGAAATTTAGTAGAGCATTATGCTTGTCGTGATTGGGGACAGAGAAACATCTCTGCTCCAGGTAGAGACAATGTTCAGCATAATCCTTTAGTTGCTCCAACAAAAATCTTTCTTCCTCCACTACATATAAAGTTGGGATTGATTAAAAACTTTGTGAAAGCCATGGCAAAGACAAATTCACAAGGGTTCCAGTACATTTCACAGAAATTCTCCAGCATTTCCCCAGCAAAAGTGAAGGAAGGGGTATTTGTTGGTCCTCAGATCAGAGAGCTTATGAGAGATGATGTGTTTGAAGGAACTCTAAATGATAAGGAATTGAGATCTTGGAAAAGCTTCAAGTGGATCTGTGAAAACTTATTAGGAAAAAAATAAATCTCCAGAATATGTTAAAGGTGTTGAAGAACTGCTAAATACATACCAGTGTCTTGGAAGTTTCTAAAAATGCACTTTTTGCATTCACATTTAGATTTCTTTCCTCAAAATCTTTGGGATGTAAGCGATGAACAAGGCGAGCGGTTTCACCAGGACAGTAAAGTAATTGATCACCACTACCAGGGTTTTTGGAATGACTCAATAATGGCAGATTACTGTTGGATGTTATAATTTTTTTTTCTGTAGCAGGAGTAGGACTTCTCATATAGCTACATGGCAGAGTGAATGCAAGTGTGTATCAGAACCTTATTCAACAACACATGTTTCCTTACTTGCGTTCATCACTCAATCAGCTAGCAATTTTCATGCAGGACAATGCCCCGTGTCACAAAAAAAAAGGGGTAAAGCAGTTCCTTGAAACAGAAAACATTGATATAATGAAGTAGCCAGCCCAGAGTCCTGATCTAAACCCAATGGAAAAGAAGAAGAGTGGACCAAAATAACACCAGAGCATTGTGAGAGACTTGTGATGTCCTATGGCTGCAGATGTGCTGAAATCATCCAAAGCAAAGGCCTGTACACTTCCTACTGAGTGGTAAGTTTTGTTAAGAAAGAAGGGAATTTTGTTTACTTACCGTAAATTCCTTTTCTTCTAGCTCCAATTGGGAGACCCAGACAATTGGGTGTATAGCTACTGCCTCCGGAGGCCACACAAAGTACTACACTAAAAAGTGTAAGGCCCCTCCCCTTCTGGCTATACACCCCCCCGTGGGATCACGGGCTCCTCAGTTTTAGTGCAAAAGCAAGAAGGAGGAAAGCCAATAACTGTTTTAAAGACAAATTCAATCCGAGGAACAACATCGGAGAACTGAACTCTTCAACATGAACAACATGTGCACCCGAAAAAACAAAATCCCTAAGAAAACAGGGCGGGTGCTGGGTCTCCCAATTGGAGCTAGAAGAAAAGGAATTTACGGTAAGTAAACAAAATTCCCTTCTTCTTTGTCGCTCCTAATTGGGAGACCCAGACAATTGGGACGTCCAAAAGCAGTCCCTGGGTGGGTAAAAGAATACCTCGTGATAGGGCCGTCAACCAGCCCTTTCCTACAGGTGGGCCACCGCCGCCTGAAGGACTTGTCTACCTAGGCTGGCATCCGCCGAAGCGTAGGTATGCATCTGATAATGCTTGGTAAAAGTGTGCAGACTCGACCAGGTAGCCGCCTGGCACACCTGCTGAGCCGTAGCCTGGTGCCGTAATGCCCAGGACGCACCCACGGCTCTGGTAGAATGGGCCTTCAGTCCTGATGGAATCGGAAGCCCAGCAGAACGGTAGGTGTGAAGAATTGGTTCCTTGATCCACCGCGCCAGGGTGGATTTGGAAGCTTGCGACCCCTTACGCTGACCAGCGACAAGGATAAAGAGTGCATCCGAGCGGCGCAGGGGCGCCGTGCGGGAAATGTAGATCCTGAGTGCTCTCACCAGATCCAATAAATGCAAACCTTTTTCAAATTGGTGAACTGGATGCGGACACAAAGACGGTAAAGTGATATCCTGGTTGAGATGAAAGGAGGATACCACCTTAGGAAGAAATTCTGGAATTGGACGCAGAACTACCTTGTCCTGGTGAAATACTAGGAAGGGAGATCTGCATGATAACGCCGCCAGCTCGGACACTCTCCGAAGAGACGTGACCGCCACTAGAAAGGCCACTTTCTGTGAAAGACGAGAAAGGGAAACATCCTTCAAAGGCTCGAAAGGCGGCTTCTGGAGAGCAATTAGGACCTTGTTCAGATCCCAGGGCTCCAACGGCCGCTTGTAAGGGAAGACGATATGACAAACCCCTTGCAGGAACGTGCGTACCTGAGGAAGTCGCGCTAGGCGCTTCTGAAAAAATACGGATAGCGCGGAGACTTGACCTTTAAGGGAGCCGAGCGACAAACCTTTTTCCAACCCAGACTGCAGGAAGGAAAGAAAAATAGGCAATGCAAATGGCCAGGGAGAAACTCCCTGAGCAGAGCACCAAGATAAGAATATCTTCCACGTCCTGTGGTAGATCTTGGCGGAGGATGGTTTCCTAGCCTGTCTCATGGTGGCAACCACTTCATGAGATAAACCTGAGGCCGCTAGGATCCAGGACTCAATGGCCACACAGTCAGGTTCAGGGCCGCAGAATTCAGATGGAAAAACGGCCCTTGAGACAGCAAGTCTGGACGGTCTGGCAGCGCCCACGGTTGGCCTACCGTGAGGTGCCACAGATCCGGGTACCACGACCTCCTTGGCCAGTCTGGAACGACGAGGATGGCGCGGCGGCAGTCGGCCCTGATCTTGCGCAGCACCCTGGGCAACAACGCCAGAGGTGGGAACACATAAGGTAGCCTGAACTGCGACCAATCCTGAACTAGGGCGTCTGCCGCCAGAGCTCGGTAATCGTGGGATCGCGCCATGAAAACCGGGACCTTGTTGTTGTGCCGTGACGCCATCAGGTCGACGTCCGGCATCCCCCAGCGGCGACAGATCTCCTGAAACACGTCCGGGTGAAGGGACCATTCCCCTGCGTCCATGCCCTGGCGACTGAGAAAGTCTGCTTCCCAGTTTTCCACGCCTGGTATGTGAACTGCGGATATGGTGGATGCCGTGTCTTCCACCCACGTCAGAATCCGCCGGACTTCCTGGAAGGCCTGCCGACTGCGTGTTCCCCCTTGGTGGTTGATGTATGCCACCGCTGTGGAGTTGTCCGACTGAATTCGGATCTGCTTGCCTGCTAGCCACTGCTGGAAGGCTTGTAGGGCAAGATAGACTGCTCTGATTTCCAGAACATTGATTTGAAGGGTGGACTCTTTCCGAGTCCACGTACCGTGAGCCCTGTGGTGGAGAAACACTGCTCCCCACCCTGACAGGCTCGCGTCTGTCGTGACCACCGCCCAGGATGGGGGTAGGAACGACTTTCCTTTCGACAACGAGGTGGGAAGAAGCCACCACCGGAGAGAGTCCTTGGCTGTCTGAGAGAGGGAGACATCCCTGTCGAGGGATGTCGACTTCCCGTCCCATTGGCGGAGAATGTCCCATTGAAGTGGACGCAGATGAAACTGCGCGAAAGGAACTGCTTCCATTGCTGCTACCATCTTCCCTAGGAAGTGCATGAGGCGCCTCAAGGGGTGCGACTGGCCCTGAAGGAGAGATTGCACCCCTGTCTGTAGTGAACACTGTTTGTCCAGTGGAAGTTTCACTATCGCTGAGAGAGTATGAAACTCCATGCCAAGATATGTTAGTGATTGGGTCGGGATTAGATTTGACTTTGAAAAGTTGATAATCCACCCGAAACCCTGGAGAGTCTTCAGTGCCACGTTCAGGCTGTGCTGGCATGCCTCTTGAGAGGGTGCCTTGATAAGTAGATTGTCCAAATACGGGATCACAGAGTGACCTTGCGAGTGCAGGACTGCTACTACTGCTGCCATAACCTTGGTAAAGACCCGAGGGGCTGTCGCCAGCCCGAAAGGTAGAGCTACGAACTGCAGGTGTTCGCTTCCTACAACGAAGCGTAGAAAACGCTGATGCTCTGGCGCAATCGGCACGTGGAGATAAGCATCCTTGATGTCTATTGATGCTAGGAAATCTCCTTGAGACATTGAGGCGATGACGGAGCGGAGGGATTCCATCCGGAACCGCCTGGTTTTCACGTGTTTGTTGAGCAGCTTTAGATCCAGGACGGGACGGAACGACCCGTCCTTCTTTGGCACCACAAACAAATTGGAGTAAAAACCGCGACCTCGTTCCTGAAGAGGAACGGGAGTCACCACTCCTTCCGCCTTTAGGGCGGACACCGCTTGCAGAAGAGCATCTGCTCGGTCGGGAGGTGGAGAAGTTCTGAAGAAGCGAGTTGGAGGACGAGAACTGAACTCTATCCTGTACCCGTGAGACAGAATGTCTCTCACCCAACGGTCTTTGACCTGTGACAGCCAAATGTCGCCAAAGCGGGAGAGCCTGCCACCGACCGAGGATGCGGAGAGAGGAGGCTGAGAGTCATGAGGAAGCCGTCTTGGTAACGGTTCTTCCGGCTGTCTTTTTTGGTCGTGATTGAGTCCGCCAAGAATCTGAGCCCCTCTGATCCTTTTGAGTCCTTTTGGACGAGGAGAATTGGGACCTGCCTGAGCCTCGAAAGGAGCGAAAACCAGACTGTCCCCTCCTCTGTTGGGGTTTGTTTTGTCTGGGTTGAGGTAAGGATGAATCCTTACCCTTGGAGTGTTTAATGATTTCATCCAAACGCTCACCAAACAGTCGGTCACGAGAAAGAGGCAAACTGGTTAAGCACTTCTTGGAAGCAGAATCTGCCTTCCATTCTCTCAACCACAAGGCTCTACGTAAAACCACAGAGTTGGCAGACGCCACTGCCGTACGGCTCGTAGAGTCTAGGACAGCATTAATCGCGTAAGACGCGAATGCAGACATTTGAGAGGTCAAGGGCGCCACCTGCGGAGCAGATGTACGTGTGACCGTGTCGACCTGTGTAAGCCCAGCTGAAATAGCTTGGAGTGCCCATACGGCTGCGAATGCTGGCGCCAACGACGCTCCAATAGCTTCATAGATGGATTTCAACCAGAGCTCCATCTGTCTGTCAGTGGCATCTTTAAGTGCCGCCCCATCTTCCACTGCAACTAAGGATCTAGCTGCAAGCCTGGAGATTGGAGGGTCCACCTTGGGACACTGGGTCCAGCCCTTGACCACGTCAGGGGGAAAAGGATATCGTGTATCTTTAAGCCGTTTGGAGAAACGCTTATCTAGATAAGCGTGGTGTTTCTGGATAGCGTCTCTAAAGTCAGAGTGGTCCAGAAAAGTGCTCAATTTACGCTTGGGATACCTGAAATGGAATTTCTCCTGCTGTGAGGCTGACTCCTCCGCAGGAGGAGCTGGTGGAGAAATATCTAACATTCTATTGATGGACGCTATAAGATCATTCACTATGGCGTCACCATCAGGTGTATCCAGATTGAGAACGGTCCCAGGATCAGAATCCTGACCAGCCACATCCGCCTCATCACACAGAGAGTCGTCCAGCTGGGACCCTGACCAGTGTGATGAAGTTGAGGGCCGCTCATAGCGAGCCCGCTTAGGCCGTCTGGGACTGTCGTCCGAGTCAGAGTCGTCACCCTGGGGTGCATGCGACACCTCCTGAGCTCGGGAGAGATCCAGCTGAGGGGGACCAGGGAGCAATGATTCAACAGTGCCCATGGTCTGAGTTACTGGTCTAGACTGCAATGTTTCAAGAATTTTAGACATAGTCATAGACAATCTGTCAGCAAAAACTGCAAACTCCGTCCCTGTCACCTGGACAGCATTCACAGGTGGTTCTCCCTGGGTCACCTCTAGCAGCGGCCCCGGCTGAGCAAGTGCCACAGGGGCCGAGCACTGCACACAATGGGGGTCAGTGGAACCTGCCGGTAGAGCAGCCCGACATGCGGTACAAGCAGCATATAAAGTCTGTGCCTTGGCACGTTTGCTTTTTGCGGACGACATGCTGTTGTCTGCCTTGAGTAACCTAGGAGGGTATATAGCAGAGAGTCACCAGCGACCGTACAGTGTAATGTATAGTATGCAAGCACAAAATACAAAGTACACTTCGGCACAAGTGGGGGTGAGCCCTTGAGGGCTGCTTACCGCCCGCTGAAAAGCGGGTGTGAGTTCGCAGAATCCCGTGTCTGGGTCTCCCAGTCTCCCCTCTCCAGCTCAGCGTGCAGACAGGAGTGGCTGCCGGCGTCCTGTGAGGAGGGGCGGACCGTGGGCGTGCCACAAACAAAGAGCGGGAAACTGGCGTCCCACTGTGCCCAGTGTGAGGGCTGGAGTATGTAAAGCAGACTCCAGCCCTCAGCGCTGATGGTCTGTACAGCGTCCCGCCCTCCCCCTGACTGGCAGGTCTGGGGGCGGGAGCGAAACGAACTAGGCCGCAAAAGCCGGGGACTGTAGTAATAAGCGCGGCCGTCATACATGCACGGCTAGCGCGGAAGTCCCCGGCGCACCACAAGTCCCAGCCGCGTCGCAGTGAAAACTGACCCCAGCAGCCGGCGCGGCCGTTCGTACTAAGTCTACTCACTCAGCAGCGCTGTAGTGAGGAATGGCACAAGCGCAGCAGCGCTGATGTCCCCGGCGCACTAACACGCCCAGCATGCTGCGGTGTGCGCGCGGTATGCCCGGGGACACAGAGTACCTTAACGAAGCAGGGCCCTGTCCCTGACGATACTCAGCTCCATATCCAGCCGATTCTCCGGGGGCTGTGGAAGGAGCACGGTCTCAGTGCCTGGAGACCGTTAAAGTCCCACTTCACCCAGAGCCCTAATGGGGATGGGGAAGGAATCAGCATGTGGGCTCCAGCCTCCGTACCCGCAATGGGTACCTCAACCTTAACAAACACCGCCGACAGAAAGTGGGGTGAGAAGGGAGCATGCTGGGGGCCCTAGAATGGGCCCTCTTTTCTTCCATCCGACATAGTCAGCAGCTGCTGCTGACTAAACAGTGGAGCTATGCGTGGATGTCTGACCTCCTTCGCACAAAGCATAAAACTGAGGAGCCCGTGATCCCACGGGGGGGTGTATAGCCAGAAGGGGAGGGGCCTTACACTTTTTAGTGTAGTACTTTGTGTGGCCTCCGGAGGCAGTAGCTATACACCCAATTGTCTGGGTCTCCCAATTAGGAGCGACAAAGAAATTTAGTTATATTCTTACTCTGTGCTACAGTCATTGCTGTTATCATTATGATCATCATGTTTTGGGAAAAATAAAGGGTTTATGGTGATATACATTGGTTCTTCTGTAAAATACTACTAGTGACTTGGTGTACCCCTTAACAAAAAAACCCTTCAAATGTTGATCAATGTGGAAATCATTATTTCGGAAAAAAGCAAGTGATCATACATTGTTCTCTAATTTTGATCGCCAGTGTGAGTGTGTGTGTATATATATTTATATATATATATATGTATATATATATATATATATATATATATATATATATATACATGTTTGTGTCCTTGGTTATGACGGGGTTAAATATTGAGTTTTGTAGAGCAGGTCATTCTAGATGCAGATATACCAAATATGTGCACTTTTTAATTTTACAATACTGGGGAAACATTTTCATGACAATTTATTCCATTTTTATTGTTTGCGGTTCTTTTTCGATACATTTTTTCTTAGCTTTTTTATATAATTCTCTTTAAGAGACTACAACTTTTCAATTCAATACTTTTGTATTACAGGATGTTCGACCTGTCAGTGTTACCCTATACTGACAGGATTCTTGTTAGAATTTGTTTGTTGGAGGGCTTAGAGAACTATTTAAACCAAGAACAGGCACTTGGCGCATCATGGTAGTGATAATCATTTAAATTCACCTAGTCACATGCTTGTTTTACCTTTATCTCCTCCCTTCTCTGACTCTATGAAGCCACAGCTATCAATCAAATAGGGGAGGGTGGACGCATGATACAGGAGTGCCTGTACTTAGTTTGAACAATCAATTTGTACTGACAGTGTTTGTATGGTCTAAATCCTGTTTTTAAAAATTATTTATAAATAAGTTTTGAGAATGAAGTGCCATAGCTTACTCGCGGTCAGCGGCAGGCACAAAATTTCTCAAGCTCAAAGTATATGGAGGCTCGTTCTCAGAATGAGGCTCCATAGAATTTGATGGACGTCGTGGAACATTACATTGGTTTACATTGTAACTTCGAGGATTTTTTTAAATGAATAAATTGGTGAACAAAAAAGAATGTTTCCCATTTGCTGGTAGAGCTGTTCCTGCAGTAACTTGAGATAACCTCATGAAGTCAGCCCAGGTCACGGCAGGGGCTCACACTGCAGGGCTTCTCACAGCAGTGCTTCTCTCAGCAGTGTGTGAGCCTGCAGTCACTGCTCTCCCAGCCAATGAGGAACGTTCTGTTCTTCATTGACTGGGACAGTGAATATGGGATCATCATGGGACCTCCTTATTGGATTACTCGGATTAGGGATTTTGCAGGGAAATAAATTGGTGAATGACGGCATCTCTTTTCTTTATTTCTTTAATAATTTCCTCTTTTTATGTCTTTTAGGTTTGCTTTTGAAGAACGTCATGGGATGATGCTATGAATTACGTTGGACTTTTTTTGTAAAAATTTGTACTAAATTGGTGAATGAGGGATGTAGTCAGGGAGTGATAGACAGATTTTAGCATGGAATGCAATCAGATTTCACCCTGTAATCCACATCTACCTTTCAAAGTCTGAACATCTCGAAATCCCATAAAGACATATGAGTTGCTCCCTCCCCCTTCATTATGTAGTTATGTCCCCCTTCCTGGTAAACATGTCCCCCATCCTTATATGTTTCCTACATTCTGGTATATTTGTCCCCATCATGGCCCCATCCTGGTAAATGTACCCCATACTGGAATGTTCCCCCATCCCGGCATGTTCCCCCATCCTGCTAAATGTACCTCCTGGCATGTTACCCCATACCTGCATGTTCCCCATCCTTGTAAATGTACCCCATCCTTTTAAATGTTCCCCATCCTAGTAAATGAACCCCATACTGGCAAATGTATCCCCGTCCTGGAAAATGTTTCCCCATCCTGGAAAATGTTCCCCCATCCTGGAAAATGTTCCACCCCATCCTGGCATGTTCCCCCCTTCCTGCCAAGTTCTCCCAACCTGCCATGTCTCACTATCCTGGCATGTTCTTCCCATCCTGCTGGTAAATGTACCCCATCCTGGCATCGTCCCCCCCCCATCCTGGCCTGGTCCCCCCACCATACTGGCATGGTCCCCCAATCCTAGCATGGTTTCCCTATCCTGGCATGGTCCCCCCCATCCTGGCACAGCCGCACACAGTTCAGAAAAAAAACCCCAAAACACTCAGCTTCCAACACCCGCTCCAACGCTGCTCGCCGCTGGGCCCTCAGTTCCTGTGCGGCCACAAGGCGTCATTACGCCAGTGCCACTTACTGATGCTTCTGATATCTTCTAGGCAACAGGCTTGCGGCTCCAATGCAACTTTGAACTGCTAGGGTGATCGCGCCAGCAGTTCAAAGCAGCTGAATGAGACGACAGTGTGCGTGCCGACAGAGAGGGCTCTGCGTGCCCTGTCTGGCACGCGTGCCATAGGTTCGCCATCACTGCTCTATAGAGACAGGAAACACAAGAGGTTAAAAACTGCTTCCACCCTCAGCCTCTCAGTGGCTTGTCAAGTACCACACCAGGATGGATGCAACTCGATTTTATTTAATTTCTTTATACAAATGTTAACTATCACAAAGACATATAGAAACATTGGGAGGGATATCAGTGCTGTCATGATCGACTACTGGAAATACCATTACCGGTAGGTTGTAATTCCTGTTTTCTAGGTCGTCCCTCATGACAGCACCACAGGAGAAAGCCCAATAACCTATTTTAGGGTGGGAGAACTACCTGGAGAACCTTTCTTCCAAACGCAGTGTGCTAATTTGGCAGTACGTCTAACTTATATTTACAAAAGATGAAGATGTTTGGGCCTGACCAGGTAGCCGCCTTAAAGATCTGATCTACTGACGCCCCTGTTTTTCTGCCCATGAGGTAGACACTGCCTTGGTATAGGCTGAACAGATGGTCAATCTAATCCATCTGGCTTCAGTTGTTTTCGGAGCTTTTTTCCCAGTTTTTCCTCAAAATTGGACAAAAAGGTCTGAATCCAATCTCCAGGTGTACGCCAGCACCGCCTACCTATCGTCCAGGGAGTTTAAGCAAAGCTCCTTCTGGTTTTTGGGATCTTGACAAAACAATGGAAAGAATATTTCTTGCTTTAGGTTTGAAGAAGAAACCACTTTTGGACGAAAGGCTGGGTCCAACCTGAGAATCGTGAGGTTATCCAGGATCTGCAGATAAGGATCTCTGATGGAAAGAGCTGGAATTTCTCCTATTCTCTTTTTCCATTTGTAATGGCTACCAAACAGACCGTTTTGAAGGAGATTTTCCCTATTGCCATCTGGTACACTGGTTCATATGGAGGGTCGCAAAGGACGTTCAGAACCAGTTCTGGATCTTACGGGGGCATTGAACTTCTCAGAGTAGGTCTTAACTTCTGTGTTGCCTTTATGAATCTGGATATCCATGGGTGAGAGGCCAATGATGAATCAAAGATGTTGCTAAGAGCTGCAATCCAGACATTCAGTGTACTCGATCTAAGACCTTTATTGAAACCTGCTTGAGGAAAATCCAGAATCCTGGGTATATTAGGATGAGAACAATTAATAAGATCTCCATCCAAGAAGAATTTTTTTTCCAAATCTTCCTGTAGACTGGCTTCCTACTTGCTTGTAGGATGGTGATGACTTGTCAGATAAGCCTTGTGCCCTCAGGAATCCCCCTTCAGGATCCAGGCTGACAGGTGCAGATGTTGCACATTCCAATGTAGCAAAGGTCCTTGATGTTGTAGGTCTTCCTGTAGGGAAAAAGAATAGGCTCTTCACTGGTCAGATGCTTTAACAAGGTGAACCACCTCCTTTTCGGCCAGAATGGAACCACCAAGATAACTCTGGCCCTGTCCTAGTAAATCTTTCTCAGAACTCTGGGAATCAATGGAAAAAGGTGGAAAGGCGTATGCAAGTGTCATATTCCAGACTTGGACATGGCGTCTACCCTGATCGGATCGTCTCTCGGGTCTAGGAAAAAGAACTCTCACTTTTGCATTCCTTTTTGGAGTGAAGAGGTCAACCTGTGGATGACCCCGCTTCTGGACCAATTGTTGGAATATTGCTGTGTCGTGTTCCCATTCTGATGGTCTAATTTCCCTTCTGCTGAGATTCATAGAATGGTAGAGCTGGAAGAGACCTTAAGAGCCATCAGGTCCAACCTCCTAAGTGCAGGTTTTCCTAAATCATCCCAGTTATGTTTAGCCAGTTTCTGCTTGAAGATTTTCATCGAGCTCCCTACCTCACATGGTAGCCTGTTCTACTCTCGAACTGCTCTCACTGTCAGAAACGTTTTCCTAATGACTAATCTGAATCTCCTTCATTTTAGTTTCATGCCTTTTCTTGTTGTACTTCCTTGTGCTAATGAATAGGGTAGTTCCCTTTGCACTGACTAAGGCTATGTGCGCACGTGTGCGCTCTGCACCGCACCTAAAAGGTGCGCTTCAGAGCGGAGCTGAAAAGCTCCGTTCTGAAGCGCATGGTGCCGGCAGAGAACGTGCGCTCTGCATGCTGCCTCTCCCTATAGACAGCATGCAAACCGCACAAAAGAAGTGACATGTCACTTCTTAGAACGCAGCGATTCGGGCAGCAGCCGAATCGCTGCGTTCTAATAGGCCACGTGCGCACGGCTCCTGCACAATCTCCATAGATTGTGCAGGGGACGCAGGACGCATGCAGTTACGCTGCGGTGCAGAACGCAGCGTAACTGCATGCAATACGCACACGTGCGCACATCCACTCACTTTCAGATATTTGTAGACCGCTATTAAGTCTCCTCTCAGCCTTCTATTTTGCAAGCCAAAAATTCATAGTTCTTTAAGCCGTTCTTCATAGGACATGGTTTGCAGACCTTCTACCATCTTGGTTACTCTTCCCTGGACTTGCTCCAATATATCGATGTCTTTCTTGAATTGGAGCACCCAAACTGTATACAGTATTCCAGGTGGGGTCTGACCAGGGCAAAGTATATGGGAATAATTACCCTCTTGATCTAAATTCAATGCTGGTCTTAATACACCCCTGAATTTTGTTGAACTTTCAGCTGCAGCACCACACAGTTGGCTCATGATGAATCTGGGATCTACTATTATGCCCAAGACGTTTTACCAGATGATATTAACTATTTCTATTCCTCCCATATTATATATGCTTTTTACATTTATTTTACGCAGATGTAGGACTTTGTATTTGTCCCAATTAAAGACCATTCTGTTTGCCTTGGCCCATTGTTCTAGTGTCTAAATCCTTTTGCATCCGCTGTCTTTCTAGTGTTGGCTACTCCTATCTTAGTATCATCTGCAAATTTCCCAATAATTTTGTTGTCCAGATCTTTTATAAAGATATTAAACAGCACTAGGCCCAGGACAGAACATTGTAGCATCCCGCTTTTAACTTTCCTCCAGTTTGATGTGTAGCCATTTAGTATTACTTGTTGTGCCCAATCATTAAGCCAGTTGTGAATCCAATTGATTTTTTGTTGATTCCGTACTTGATCATTTTTTCAATGAGCATGTTAGGTGATACTTTATCGAATGCGTTACTTTAGTCAAGGTATACTATATCCACGGTATTCCCCTTGGCCAACCTTTCACTTAGTTTGTTATAGAAGGAAATTGGGTTGGTCTAACAAGATTTATTGGTCATAAAGCCGTGCTGGCTTTGGTTAATTAATGGCTTCCCATTCAGGTACTTAAGTAAATTTTCTTTGACAATTTGCTCAAAGATTTTTCCTGCTATGGAGGTCAGGCTTACTGGACTGTAATTCCCTGGATCCTCCTTTTTCCCCTTTTTGTAGATAGGAACCACATTTGCTCTTTTCCAATCTAGAGGGACCAGTACCGTTTCCCTTGACTTATTGAAGTTTATGTCAAGCGGTACTATTATTTCATCAGCTCTCTCTTTCAAGACTCTGGGGTGTAAATCATCCAGATCTTGGGACTTGGTGTCCTTTAACTTGGCTAAATGTACGAATATCAATCCTTTGCTTGTCGTTAACTTGGACTCCTGACCATTATTTCTATCATGATTCTTGTTGATATTTGCATTAGTTTTTGGGAGAAGACACGAGTTTAGTAGCTGCACCTGCTGTTCCACCATGTTGACCATTTCACCTTTTTGATTCTGCAGGACTCCAATAGTCTCGTTCACTTTTCTTTTGCTTTTAACACTCACAAAATCATTTTACCTTACTCTTGACCGATTTTGCAAGCCTTAATTCGTATTTGGCCTTGGATGCTTGACTTGCAGAGTAAGCAAACTGCCATATATTCTTCCCTAGGTATCCCCATCTTCTACTTAGATGTTTTAAATTTTTAAGCATGTGATGCAATTTTTTGGTCTTGGTTTTAGGCTACATTCACACTACTGTTGCGTTTTTGTGGTCAGCAAAAAAAGGGTCCTATTTTTCCACAGGTACAGTTCAGTATATGGTCCGTGTAACATCTGTGTGACTTGTTTTTTTTTGCGGACCGCAAAAAAACTAATAAAAAAAAACCCTGAAAGTTAGGCCTCTTTCACACGTCAGTATTTTGCATCAGTGTTTCATCAGTGTTTGGATGCCAAAACCAGGAGTGGAATACCTGTTCTGTGTTTGAGACACTCCCGGTTTTGGCATCCAAATACTGATGACACACTGATGCAAAAATACTGATGCGTGAAAAAGGCCTTACATGCAGTCCAGGGTATCTGGCCACATGCTGGTCCCCATAAAAAGTGTATGGGAAACAGAATCTGGGGCAAAGGGGTAGGAGCAAGCGCTACATACTCACCGATTACTGTCAACTGTCACACTGCTCCCGCAGCAGCTTGGTTCTTCCTGAGCCGGCCGCTCATTAGGCTCATACATATTCACTCCCCCATTTGTGATTGGCTGCAGTCAGACAGCTGTCACTCAACATGGAGGCGTGTCTGACTGTAACCAATCACAGCTGCTGGTGGGCAGGTCTATCGTACAATAGATAAAACAGTGTGCGCCCCCCCCCCCCCCATTCCGATCTGGTTTTTTTTTGTAGGATCAGATGCCCACGGAAGTGCTTCAGTGTGGCATCTGATCCTACACAAAAGACATTGAAAAGTTGGTCTGCAAAAAAAACCAAAAAAAAACCAAACAGGAACTGATCAGGACAAACGGAAAGGCCGTCTGAATGAGCCCTTAGTTTGTGCTTGGTTTCTGTCTTTTTCTTAGAGGCCTGGGGTTTCTGTTTACATTTGGTGCACTATACAAAGAAGGGAATTTTGTTACTTACCGTAAATTCCTTTTCTTCTAGCTCCTATTGGGAGACCCAGACGATTGGGTGTATAGCTACTGCCTCCGGAGGCCACACAAAGCATTACACTAAAAAGTGTAAGGCCCCTCCCCTTCTGGCTATACACCCCCAGTGGGATCACTGGCTCACCAGTTTTAGTGCAAAAGCAAGAAGGAGGAAAGCCAATAACTGGTTTAAACAAATTCACTCCGAGTAACATCGGAGAACTGAAAAACCGTTCAACATGAACAACATGTGTACCCGAAAAAAAACCCAAAAATCCCGAAGGACAACAGGGCGGGTGCTGGGTCTCCCAATAGGAGCTAGAAGAAAAGGAATTTACGGTAAGTAACAAAACTCCCTTCTTCTTCGGCGCTCCATTGGGAGACCCAGACGATTGGGACGTCCAAAAGCTGTCCCTGGGTGGGTAAAGAATACCTCATGTTAGAGCTGCGAAGACAGCCCTCCCCTACGGGGAGGCAACTGCCGCCTGCAGGACTCTTCTACCTAGGCTGGCGTCCGCCGAAGCATAGGTATGCACCTGATAATGTTTGGTGAAAGTGTGCAGACTCGACCAGGTAGCTGCCTAGCACACCTGTTGAGCCGTAGCCTGGTGTCGTAATGCCCAGGACGCACCCACGGCTCTGGTAGAATGGGCCTTCAGCCCTGATGGAACCGGAAGCCCAGCAGAACGGTAGGCTTCAAGAATTGGTTCTTTGATCCATCGAGCCAGGGTGGCCTTAGAAGCCTGCGACCCTTTGCGCTTACCAGCGACAAGGACAAAGAGTGCATCCGAACGGCGCAGGGGCGCCGTGCGGGAAATGTAGATTCTGAGTGCTCTCACCAGATCTAACAAATATAAATCCTTCTCATACCGATGAACTGCATGAGGACAAAAAGAAGGCAAAGAGATATCCTGATTAAGATGAAAAGAGGATACCACCTTAGGGAGAAACTCCTGAATGGGGCGCAGCACTACCTTGTCCTGGTGGAACACCAGGAAGGGAGCCTTGGATGACAGCGCTGCCAGCTCAGACACTCTCCGAAGAGACGTGATCGCTACCAGAAAGGCCACTTTCTGTGATAGTCGTGAAAGGGAAACCTCCTTCAGAGGTTCGAAGGGCGGCTTCTGGAGAGCAACTAGTACTCTGATTAGATCCCATGGATCTAATGGCCGCCTGTACGGAGGGACGATATGACAAACGCCCTGCAGGAACGTACGCACTTTAGACAGTCGTGCTAGACGCTTCTGAAAAAACACGGATAGTGCTGAGACTTGCCCTTTAAGGGAGCCGAGCGACAAGCCCTTTTCCAACCCGGCTTGCAGGAAGGAAAGAAGATTAGGTAACTGGAATGGCCAAGGGGATACTCCTTGTGCAGAGCACCAGGATAAGAAAATCTTCCACGTTCTATGGTAGATCTTAGCAGACGTGGACTTCCTAGCCTGTCTCATGGTAGCCACAACCTCTTGGGATAATCCTGAAGACGCTAGGATCCAGGATTCAATGGCCCCACAGTCAGGTTCAGGGCCGCAGAATTCCGATGGAAAAACGGCCCTTGGGACAGTAAGTCTGGTCGGTCTGGTAGTGCCCACGGTTTGCCGACCGTGAGATGCCACAGATCCGGATACCACGCCCTCCTCGGCCAGTCTGGGGCGACGAGTATGACGCGGCTGCAATCGGATCTGATCTTGCGTAGCACTCTGGGTAAGAGTGCCAGAGGTGGAAACACATAAGGGAGCCGGAACTGCGACCAATCTTGTACTAGGGCGTCTGCCGCTAGAGCTCTTTGATCGCGAGACCGCGCCATGAAGGCCGGAACTTTGTTGTTGTGCCGAGACGCCATTAGATCGACGTCCGGCACCCCCCAGCGGCGACAGATTTCCTGAAACACGTCCGGGTGAAGGGACCATTCCCCTGCGTCCATGCCCTGGCGACTGAGGAAGTCTGCTTCCCAGTTTTCTACGCCCGGGATGTGAACTGCGGATATGGTGGATGCTCTGTCCTCCACCCACATCAGAATCCGCCGGACTTCCTGGAAGGCTTGCAGACTGCGTGTCCCTCCTTGGTGGTTGATGTATGCCACCGCTGTGGAGTTGTCCGACTGAATTCGGATCTGCTTTCCTTCCAGCCACTGCTGGAAGGCTAGTAGGGCAAGATACACTGCTCTGATTTCCAGAACATTGATCTGAAGGGTGGACTCCTGCTGAGTCCACGTACCCTGAGCCCTGTGGTGGAGAAAAACTGCTCCCCACCCCGACAGACTCGCGTCTGTCGTGACCACCGCCCAAAACGGTGGTAGGAAGGATCTTCCCTGTGATAATGAGGTGGGAAGAAGCCACCATTGCAGAGAGTCCTTGGCCGTCTGTGAAAGGGATACTTTCCTGTTCAGGGATGTTGACTTCCCGTCCCATTGGCGGAGAATGTCCCATTGAAGTGGACGCAGATGAAACTGCGCAAACGGAACCGCCTCCATTGCCGCCACCATCTTCCCGAGGAAGTGCATGAGGCGTCTTAAGGAGTGCGACTGACCTTGAAGGAGAGTCTGCACCCCAGTCTGTAGTGACCGCTGCTTGTCCAGCGGAAGCTTCACTATCGCTGAGAGGGTATGAAACTCCATGCCAAGATACGTTAGTGATTGGGTCGGTGACAGGTTTGACTTTGAGAAGTTGATGATCCACCCGAACGTCTGGAGAGTCTCCAGCGCAACATTCAGGCTGAGTTGGCATGCCTCTTGAGGGTGCCTTGACAAGTAGATCGTCCAAGTAAGGGATCACAGAGTGTCCCTGCGAGTGCAAGACTGCTACCACTGCCGCCATGACCTTGGTGAACACCCGTGGGGCTGTCGCCAGACCGAATGGCAGAGCTACGAACTGAAGATGGTCGTCTCCTATCACAAAACGTAGAAAAACAGTGGTGCTCTGTAGCAAACGGCACGTGGAGATAAGCATGTTTGATGTCTATTGATGCTAGGAAATTTCCTTGAGACATTGAGGCAATGACGGAGCGGAGGGTTTCATCCGGAACCGCCTGGCCTCCACGTGCTTGTTGAGCAGTTTTAGGTCCAGAACGGAACGGAAAGAGCCATCCTTTTTTGGCACCACCACCAGATTGGAGGAAAACCGTGTCTTGTTCCTGAAGAGGAACAGGGATTACCACTCCTTCTGCCTGCAGAAGAGCATCGGCTCGGTGGGGAGGTGGGGACGTTCTGAAGAATCGAGTCGGAGGACGAGAACAGAACTCTGTCCTGTGCACGTGGGCACAATGTCCCTCACCCACCGGTCTGTGACCTGTGGCAGCTAAATGTCGCCAAAGGCGAGCAAGTCTGCCATCAACCGCGGATGCGGAGAGATGAGAGAGCTGAGAGTCATGAGGAGACCGCCTTGGTAGCGGTTCCTCCGGCTGCCTTCCTTGGGCGTGATTGAGCCCGGCCGGAAGCTGAGCCCCTCTGAGGCTTTTCAGCCCTTTTGGACGAGGAAAATTGGGACCTGCCCGAGCTTGGGAAGGACCGAAACCTCGACTGTCCTTCCAGGACAGCATTCATAGGGTAAGTCGCAATGCAGACATTGCGAGATTACGGACGCCCCTGCGGCACAGATGTACATGTGCTCAAGACCAGCTGCGCAAGAACAGCTGAAAAGCTTAGGGTGCCCATACGGCTGTGAATGCCGGAGCAACCGACACGCCGATAGCCTCATAGACAGATTTCAACCAGAGTCCATCTGTCTGTCAATGGCATCTTTAAGTGAAGTCCCATCTCTACTGCAACTATGGCTCTAGCCGCAAGCCTGGAGATTGGAGAATCCACCTTTGGACCCTGGGTCCAGCGCTTGATCACGTCAGGGGGAAAGGGATAACGTGTATCCTTAATACGTTTGGAGAAAACGCTTATCTGGTAAGCGTGGTGTTCCTGGACTGCTTCTCTGAAGTCAGCGTGGCCAGAAAAAAACTCAATATACGTTTGAGCTACTGAAATGGGACTTCTCCTGCTGTGAAGCTGACTCCTCCGCTGGGGGAGCTGAGGGAGAAAGATCCAACATTCCATTGATGGACGCTATAGGATCATTCCTTATGGCGTCACCATCCGGTGTATCCGGATTGAGAGCGGTGTCAGGATCAAAGTCCTGATGAGCTACGTCTGCCTCATCATGGGACCCCCCCCGGAGCACCGATTTTATTCCAAATGAGGGTGGCCAGGGAGCAATGATCCAGATTGCCCATGGCCTGTCCGGACTGCAAGTCTCTATCCCATTGCAACTCCGTCCCTGTCCTTGGACAGGGTTGACAGATGGTTCCTTTGGCCACGTCTAGTAGAGACCCCGGCTGACCAAGTGCTACAGGGGAGCATTGCACACAATGGGGTTCAGTGCCGTGGAACAGTATCACATGCAGTAAAAACAGCATCGAAAGCCTGTGTTGCTTATATGCTGCTGCCGACTAGCCATCTAGGAGTATAGAGCCAAGAATGGCGACCGTACAGTGCAATGTATAGCATACCAGCATAAAGTACAAATGAACACTGCAGCACATGCAGTACAAGCCGCATAGAAAGCCTGTGCCTTGGCACCACTGCTTTTCTGCTGCTGTAGACTAGCCATCTAGGGGAATATAGCCCAGAATAGCGACCATACAGTGCAATGTATAGCATACAAGCATAAGTACAAATGAATACTGCAACACCTGCAATACAAGCAGCATAGAAAAAACCTGTGCCTCAGCACCCTTGCTTTTCTGCTGCTGTAGTCTAGCCATTCTAGGCGAATATAGCCAAGACTAGCGACCGTACAGTGCAGTGTATAGCATACAAGCATAAATACACATGAACACCTCAGTACATGCAATACAAGCAGCATAGAAAGCCTGTGCCTTAGCACCCCTGCTTTCCTGCTGCTGATGTGTCGCCATCTAAGAGGGCATATAGCCAAAAATAGCGACCTATGCAGTGTAAGCATAAAATACAAATGGACAACTGCGGTATTTAGTGGGGTCAGCACTTCAGGTGCCGCTTACCGCCCGCCTATAAGCGGGTGTGTGGTCGCCCTAGTCCTGTGCCTGGTTGCCCAGAGTCCGTTCTCTCAGCTCGGACTGCAGGAATGGCTGCCGGCGTCCTTCTCCAGCTCGTGTGAGTAGGGGCGGGCCGTGGGCGTGCCCCAAGTCAGAGCGGGAAACCGGCGTCCCACAGTGTCCAGTGAGAGGGCTGGAGCATGTAAATAAGGCTCCAGCCCTCGGCGCTGCTGATTGACAGGGTGGGGGCGGGAACGAAGCGGAGCTAGGCCGCAAAAGCCGGGGACTGGATTTATAAGCGCCGCCGCCGTAAAAGCGCGGTCGGCGCTAAGTCCCCGGCGCACTACAAGTCCCAGCCGCGCCGCCGCTCCCGGAGCGTCCGGCGCGGTAGTTCCCAATAAATAAAGTCACTCAGCTAGGCTGCAGTGACTGTAACCCCTTACTGTCCCCGGCGCACTAGCACACCCAGCAAGTCTGGAGTGTGCTGTGCCTGTGTGTACGGGGACACAGAGTACCTGAATGGTGCAGGGCCATGTCCCTGAACGGTACCCAGCTCCGTATCCAGCAGGTTCAATGGGTCTGTGGATGGAGCCCGGCCTCAGGGCTTTGGGGCCGGTAAGATCCCACTTCCTCAGAGCCCCTCAGGGGGATGGGGAAGGAAAGCAGCATGTGGGCTCCAGCCTCCGTACCAGCAATAGGTACCTCAACCTTACAAACCACAAGCGAGGTGAGAAGGGAGCATGCTGGGGGCCCTATATGGGCCCTCTTTTCTTCCATCCGATATAGTCAGCAGCTGCTGCTGACTAAACAGTGGAGCTATGCGTGGATGTCTGACCTCCTTCGCACAAAGCAGAAAACTGGTGAGCCAGTGATCCCACTGGGGGTGTATAGCCAGAAGGGGAGGGGCCTTACACTTTTTAGTGTAATGCTTTGTGTGGCCTCCGGAGGCAGTAGCTATACACCCAATCGTCTGGGTCTCCCAATGGAGCGCCGAAGAAATGCATCACACTTGAACCCAGCACTATATTAGTGCTGGGCAACCCGCCTAATCTAATAGTATGGCCGTCACTAATAGGCTGTAAGCGAGACACTATACCTACGTGTGTGAACAGTGCCCTATACAAGCCTTTGTGTGCAATTTTAATGCTAAGCAATCACCTCCTCCATGGATTGGCAGTTTGTGAGTGGTTGATAAATCAGTGTTTTGCACCTGTTTTGGGCAACTCCATCCCCATCACTTAACTTTCCCTTTATATTCCTGTCTCCTAGAGGAGCAAAACCTATGAAAGGGTAGGAATCTGCATGCTTTTTCCACTGGAAACTCGTTCATACGCTTTATCTAATATGTTATCCAGCACTGGTCCAAACACTCAGAACAGAAAAGGGAATGACACAGATTTTTTTTTTAGATCAACTATCTCCTAACCAAAGTCCCCTCCGGGCAGAATTTGAAAGGGCATTATTCCTAGCCGCGAACCTAACATTCTGCGGAGGCATCAGCCATACATTCCATAGCCATTTTTTATTAATGGCAAGAATTCTAGGATGGCTTCCCTTGAGACCATATTAATAAGACTCTTCAGGTTCTCAATCCATAAGAACATAGACCTGGTCTCCGAAATGGCTGCTATATTGGGCCTAATTATCACCACCGAGGCTTCCCAAGCTTTTTTTCAGGAGGCCATTTATTTTTCTGTCCATTGGGTTCCGTAATCCTGATAAGTCTTTGAAAGGAATGGATGTTTTCCTTGCCACCTTGGCCACTGGAATATCAATCTTAGGTATCATTTCCCACGTTTTAATGGCTTCTGGTTCAAAAGGGAGACACACTCTGAAGGCCCAAGGGACTCTTCAGCCTACAGACTGAAACAGCAACATGGAGAACATACAGTTATCAAAGTTGTGTGGCTATCAGTTGAGGCTAGGCAAGACTTGTTAGAACATTTACCATGCTGGTTTTCCTACCTTGTGCCTCATTTCCCTCTCCATAGAGTACAATGGGCTGTATCACATGACAGTCCATCGCCAAGCAAAATGGATGAGCTTTTATTCCTCTAAATATTGAAGTGAATGAGTTCAGAAGGCAGGTTACAGCGGGCATAAGCTTCTTACAATTGCATGTACTCTACATAAGAGTTTGTTGAACACAAGTTACCTTTTTAAAAAAGTAGAGTGGGTAGGGGGTGGCGGGGGGAGTATGTTGCAACAAAAGCAAGACTGGTCAGGTAAGGTTAACTGGCCTTGACCTTCCTCTACAAGTGGGCAATAGGATTGCAGGTTTTTGCAATATTACAGCATTACAGTCTGTTATGGTAATGTGAAATTGACCTAGGCTTGATTTACATCAAATCAAATCCCACCTTAGTCATCTTTTTCAATCAAAACTATTTAAACCCAAATTAAAAGAGCCAGGATTTCTTTTTGCCAAACTTTAATCCCAGAAAACATCAAGTCAGGTTTAAAAGATCTTACACAAGAAAAAAAAAAAAGGAAAAAAAAACAAAAACCAAAACTGTACATTAACCATGTTTTTTTGCCCTCAAAAAGAAAACGGGCAGTTTTACAGCTGAAACATTAAAAGTGATAATGGTCAAAACATCTGAAAATATAGCTTAAACATTGTGTCTACACCTGGAACAGAATACTAGTGGGGCCATCCCTCATACTTTGACTAGAAACACCTCAATTTGACAAAGGGGTTCTGAGAAATGTGATAACACTTAAACATTGAACTTTTCTATAAATACCTTAATTTAGGAAAAAGCTGTGATTAGTCTGTCAGGGTTTTTTTTTTTTTTTTTTAAAGATGGCAACTTCTATCTAGCAGAGAAGAGCGAGATAGACAGTGCGGTGCAGGGAGTATGCTCTTTATGCAGTCCGTCTTACGTGTCCTGACATCTTGGGTGGGTGCAAACAGATTTATGGCAGCTGCCTTCTTTAAAAACCTGGCAGTGCACTAAAGCATACATTTTTTCTAAATAAGGTATTTTTTTTTGTATAAAAGTGTATTTTACTTATAATTCTCGGAGAACCTCTATAACCAGACACAGATGTGTTCTAGTAGTGCTATGGCAATGTGTTCTACCAAAGTCTTACCACCATACGCAAACTGCTCAGATCATGATACAGTAGCTAAGGAAGTACCTCTGGGGGAAAAAAAACAAAAAAACAAAAAAAAAAAAACACCACACATTTCTAAATGGTACACTGAGATTAGATTAGAAAACATTTGCGATTCCTGCCTTTTAGACAGTTTTATGCTAGATTGGACTCTGCATTAATAAACATGCAAGTGTAAGCGATCAGGGCATGCTTGTCCATAGAAGTGGCAGTCTGCCACTAAGTAATGGGTGAAGAAGAGGTCAACTTAGGACCATTTGAGAAGCGGTGCATCAAAACTCACTTATTGGGATAAAAGGAGTTGTACAGTGTCAGTGCTCTTATGTTAACAAAAATTAAAGCTCAGTTGTAGTGCCCTGCGATTTAGATTTGTCGTTAATGAAATTGGAAAAAGCTACAGTATAAAGTTAGCAGTTTTTATTTGCCAGTTGATCGGTACGAAACTATAACAACCACTTTTTTCTTCACTTGTTACAAGACACAATACAAGTACAACTAATAAAAAAAGGTTTAAAAAGCATGTCAAAAACAAAGAAAAAGATCCTTTCCAATGTAATCTGTACAGTGTCGAATGCATTCATGTTATTTTCTTTCATTTGACCTGGATCGGCTGAAAAAGAAAAACAAAAATCAATTTACTGGAAGAAAAAGAACTAAACAATCTAAAATTTAATTCATACCCCGGAAGTGATTAAAATAAACTAAGAAATAAAAATACAACGTACCTCCTTGATCTAGAAAATGAGCGCGACAGCTTATGATTTCTATCTCTAGACAAAGACCTTTCCCTACGGCGTTCTCTAGAGAGTGACCTGAAAGCAAAAAAAAAAAAAAAAAAAAGAAATAGTACAATGTCAAGAGTCAGAATTCTGTGTTCATTAAAGCAAAAAAAAATAAAAAAAAAAAATTGGAAAGCATCTGAAAATAACACTGGTTTAAAGCAGGATTCTTGATATGTGAGATGTCCAGTAGGTGAACGTGAACTGGCAAAACCTACAGCTACTTATGTACTGCACCTTTTTCAAGCAAATATCAAATTGGCGCACAGTCATGGATTATTCCTTCAGAAAGCTTTCAACCTTTTCAGCCTCCTGATAAACCTTGGATTTAAAGGGGAAACACATCGAGGCAGACCAATAAACTAAGGGAAGTAATGCATCTTTTATTTCCTTTTTGGGTAACCTTTGCAGTTACTCATGTAGATCACCTATGCTAATTGGTTTGAATGGATATCAAGGGAAGTAATTTATACTTTTTCCCTTTTGGATAATTCAATTGGTGACTGAAGCATTATCTCTATAATTGATGATTTGACACTGATTGTTTAATGGAATTTATTTTCTTCCATTATATTAATGCTGTGGATTATTTATTTCTATTATATTAATGTTGATTATAGTCTAGAACCATGTAATACATATTTGTCATTCATAGTAATGGGAATATACATTAACCTTCCTGGGACCGTTCATACACATGTTCAGTGATTTGTTTATGCATTTATATATTCCTGGGAATATATCCCTGGGTTATGTACTAAAAAATTGTTTAAAAGAACTGAAGTCCTCACTGGTTGATACCTTTTAATGGCGAATTGAAAAGATGGTAATAATAGCAAGCTTTCCAGACTACTCAGGTCTCTTCAGGCTCAATAGAACACAAAATCAGAAGTCACATTTATACACAACAGAACATAGAATGGGGCAGTAAATAAAACAAGTTATGTGAGCAGAACTATCACTATGGCAAGAGGACAAAACTGTTGTAGCCATAAATGTTGGTGCTGCAGTTCAGTGTGAAAGTTTTATTGTCCTCTGATTAGGATCTGGTCCAGGGCTGTGATGCCCCCGAGGGTCTGAGGAGCACATATCTTAATTGATGTAAAAAGACATGAATCCATGAGACATTCATTCCTGCTCTGAATGTGTTAAAGGCCATCATAAGCTTGTACTCCCATAGTCTCCTATCTCTTAGGACTTAGTTTCCATTCAATACCAGCAATTTCATGTCCATGATGCTGTGGTCTGGGTTACAAAAATGTTTTTTTTCACTAATTTGTGCACTCCCATACAAGTGTATGATACTAATGGGTCAAGTGATTATTTACACTGACTATCCTCTTCTGGAAGTCTATAAATCATATTTATAGATTAATTCACATATATTAACAAGAAAGATAGCCGACGCGGAACAGAGGCGCCCAAAAAGCTATGGGTCATACCCTCCATTGTTAGGTAGGAATAAGATCCCTTAGGGCATTATAGGGATCCCACAATAATAAATTTTTGAACATATTGACTTATCCCTGTTCCTGTAAAGTTGGTCACTAGCACCCGGTGTCAATTTTAATAAATTCAAAAAAGATTATATATTTTATTAGAACCTTGAGGTAAATTTTGATATGGATACTACACTCAGTTCGCCTGTATCGCATTTTTCGTTTTTCCTATATTACACGCAGACATTCACAACACACCACAATACAAAGTACCTTACCTACTACGGCTACGTGAAAAGCTCCTCCGTCTTGGTGATCTAATGCAAAAGAAATACACACAGTCAGCCTTTTCCACAAGCCACTGATGGTCTTTCCTAAGATATACTTAATGATGGACCCAAGTAATTTATACCTACGCAAGATAAGCCAAGGCTACCACCTAGAAGGACTGGGAAGAGAGACTGAAAATGGAGTTTGAAACTTAGTACATAGTGATTTTCTCTAGTGCCCACTACTCGGCAGCCTGACAGCTTTGCACTGCTTACCCTGAACACCACTTGTGAACCCAGGCTGGCATCAAGAAATCTAAACTCATGCACACCACGTGGATATAGCAAGAAATATACTGTGTGAAGTGTAAGCTCAAAAAATAAATTAAAAATAAAAATTTAGTGTCTCAGATTAAGGAAAACCTCAGTGTCCTTTAGTGAAGTATTAAATAGTCCCATAATTTGTTAGCTAAATTTATTGATGGGTTAGTAGAAAGATCCCACACATTTAAAGATGATAGATAAATGGAGATCGGCCAGAATGGTCACACACAACTACTGTGTACACCTCCTATTCGGCTCAGCCTCACACAGATTTTTTTTATCAGCTTTAAACATTTCAAAGATTTCAAGCAATGTAATTTCCCTTTAGAGTTTATGCACTGCCAGCCATAAATTAATAGAAAATTACCTTCTTACAAAAGCTGCTTAATTCTCAATAAAACTAGCAGAAAACTCTGTATAAGCAGGAAAAAACTTACTAGTCTTTGGGGTTTCAACAAGCTAGAAATGGTGAGGATGCCGGACAGGTGGCCAAGTAGAATTTGTTGAAAAGGTTTTGCCAGGTGTTGCGTTGAATTTAGATGGTTTGCGAAGGGGGATGTTGTGGTTTCTCCTGCTTTTTTGGTTAGCCGTAGGCTGGCGTTGCAGTTGTTTTGAAGACATTTTGACAAAGTTAACAGCCGTGCAGATTGGCCAGGTATGTGTGGGCGCTGCAGGCGGGCTGCTGCCGAGTTTTGGTTAAGGTTGGAGAGGAGGAAGGCTGAGTGGACAGCATGCTCGGGAACCATAGGGCGGTGCAACCTGATGACTGGCCATGCCTGGGTCATGTGATACAACACCAGCCAAGCTGAATGGAGCGCGCTGGTCACATGACGCTGAAAGGGCTAGTTGACTGGCTAATGTAGACCCAGAGGGTGGTGAGAAGAGACATGATGGTGACTCTGCAACGGGTTTCATTTTTATTAGATGAACCAAAGGCACAAAACAGAAATAAATACAAAAAAACAAATAAACAAGATATCAGTATAACCATCTATACTCTAACAAATCACTGATGGGGCTGCTAAGCATTGAGTCACCGAGCTTGCTGTTCAGTAACACTCAATATCTTACAGGATCAGTGAATGAAGACTATGCACGTTAAAGTTTAAAGGGTACATGCAAACGGGTCGGATACACAGTAGATTTTTCAAGCAAAATCTGCTGGGTATTACAGTAGCAGCATTGGATGAGATTATATAAACTCATTCACATGCCGAACAGAAAATCCACAATAGAAATTGATAGGCTGTGGATATAAAATCCGTACCAATCAATTTATGGTGTGGATTTTGCCTTTTGCAGGGCAAAAAGATGAGATGTGGCAAATCCACATTTCAAGACAGACATTTTTTTTGCCACTACAGAAATTTTGCAACAGGCAAATTCCCATGTGGATGTACCCTAAAGAGTATTCCCACTATGGACATTTATGCCATACACATCTGACACCTATTGGTCCCATATCTATCTGTAGAACAGGGCTTCCAGGATCCACGTAGGGTTGAAATTACTTAAGGGAGAGGTGGCCATCCACATGCAGCTTCCATATTCTACTTTTGTGAGTTACGCAAACCATTAAAGCAAGCCTTGCTGTTCATGTGACTGCCACCTATCCATTAAATTACTGACAATGCAGAGATCACTTTTCCAACTGAGAAAGGGGGTAGAAAGCTTATTTCTGCAGCTAGATATGGCACCCAACCCCGAGACCTGCCACTGTCAGACATTGTAAAAAGGTATACACCATAATTATCCAAGGTGGGACCACTCAAAAATGAGATCCATTAATGAGCCTTGACAACTTAACACAAAATACACACCAATAACTTTCTAAAATGAAAACCCTGTATGGAAAGGTGTGTCTAACTGGTTGTGTTCACATGGTATGAAGAGAAAATGGATGTGCATGCGGCTTTCTTTCACTTTAAAACTGTATGGAGTTTTCAATATCACCAGTCCCTATGGATTATGTAGTAAGCAAAACCCAAATAGTAAAGGGATTCTGAAGGGGCATAGTATTCACTAGTGTGAGAGAAAGCAATGGCTAAGAGCTGAACGCAATGTGTCCACAATTTGTCAACAGAAACTCAGCAAAAACATTTGTCTGCATAAAAGGCTTAAAAGTATTGTAAGAGCAAAAACAAATTGGAGACACAAGGGTTTGGGCTTTGGTATGTTTAAGGCTGTTATATAGCAACCTTTTTCGCCATCTATTTTCAAGATGTGCAATAAAATTAAATTTCACCATTCAAATAAGCTAATATTTTTAGAAATTTGCAGAAAATACAATCAATAAGGAGCCTTTTATTTCTGCTAGACATGGCCAAGGCATAACTGGCATAAGTGTGATTAATGCCCTGCGCTGCATTGACGTATTTAAAAAAAATTAAAAAAAAAAAATCTACACAGCAGTATTATAAATTAAGTGATTGAACTCAACACTGAAATTGTGATCAAACAATTATATGCAGAGACATAGCAAGAAACGTTACCATACCTGCGCCTCGGAGGGGGGCTCCTCCTGCGGTAATCATCCCTAGGACGCCTATTCCATGAGGGTGGAGGGCCTCGATTCCTACTCCTTTTCTCACCATTTGATAATTCTACTCTAACACGACAGCCACATAAAGTTCTACAAAACGAAAAATTATTAATGGTAGTCAAGGTGAAGAAAAACTAACTTGCCAAGGTCTAAAATATTCTATGGATTTCATATTACTAGTTACTGCTCTAACACATACGCAAGCTGGAAAAAATAAATCTAAGTCCAGTTTACAGCTGCTAGAAAACTTACAATTGATCACTTGTCCTAAGAAAAGGGAATCAAAAGTGAATCAGCTTTCTTTATATCCATATATTAGGTGAATTTTTCAATAGAGTAGAATTACCGTCCATCTAATTCTCTGACCGCATCTGCAGCATCTCTGGGATCCTCAAACTCAACAAAAGCAAAGCCAGGGGGGTTCCTGGCCACCCACACACTACGTAAAGGTCCATAGTAGCCAAAAGCGCGCTCCAATTCTGTCTTGTTACCATTGTTACCCAGATTTCCAACATAGACTTTGCAGTCCAGGGGGCAGGAGTCACGATGCATTGCTGGAGATGGGGGAGATATTAACATGTTTTCAATATGATGCTTCTTTTACTGCAATAAAAGCAACAAAATGTTTCTGGAGTGATTAATTTGAGCTTATTTAAAAGTGTAAAACCTGCTGAAACATTTATTAGCCTTTTTGTGATCAGTAGTAAGAGTGAGAAAGATGTGATCTGCTGACTCACTTCCAGAATTCACTTGCTCAATGTAAGTCTATGAGACTCAAGACATACATTGAGAAGAACTAATGGTACGTGGTGTGAGCCAACAAGAGCTGCAGTCACATGAGGCAGAAGGGGGAGCGGTGCTGGAAACAGCAGAACACCGCATCCAATAAGGCCCTGTGCCCACGGGAGAAAATACCTGCGGATTTTCTTCATTTTCCAGATTAATCCACAGGTTTGCACAAGTACAGACACTCCCCATGTCATCCTATGGGATTTGGGGAGTGCCGTTTCAATGCTGCAGATTTTGCACCTGCGGATTTCCTGCAGCCGCAAAGAACTGGATGTCAATTATTCCTGTGGATTTCCTGCCTTTCTACTATGGAGATACAGGGGGGAAATCCACAGGAATAACGCAGCAAAGGATAGCTGCGGATTAAGGGGAGCTGCTGCGTGAACCTGTGGAAATACCTGCAGAAAATTCAGCAGGTATTTTCTCCCATAGGCAGAAGGCCTAAGTATTTTAACTCACACATATACATTATTGAAAGAACCCCCCCCAGCAAGAATGGGACTTTAAAGTGTCCAAAAGAACCCCCAACCCCCTCCTCAGCATCTTGCCTGTCACCACCACACAAGACAACAGCATAAAATAAAATAAAATAGAAGCCCCCTGCGTTTTTTTTTCTTCCCAACAAAGAAGTTTCAGTAATACAATAATAAAGTCAGGAATAAAACTAGTGAATCGACAATGAATGTACATTTTCTAGATCTGTATACTGATACATACCTTAGCTTAATGGATGAAACAAATCTCAGGGAACTCTGCAGCAAAGTGCTGAAACTGAATCTAATAAGAAAAAAAAAATATAAAGTATAACAACTGACATAGTAATAACTACATTTTCTCTCAGTCCTAGATCGAGAGTAAAAGCAAAGATAGGACATCTTGTAGTATGCATCAAAATTGCTCAAATCTGGTTACAGTTCTGTCTCCAGTGGGGGAGCAAATGGGAGAGCCCAGACCCTCAATGCTTACAATTAAGAGCACACAAAGTATATATACAAGTACACACAGGGCTCGTTCACACAACCATATAGACCATATTTTTGATTGATATGCCATCGGGGTGGGTGGGGGGAGGAAACACTTGGATCAATTTTATTCAATAGGGCAGTGCAGACAGCTGATTTTTTTATTTTCATTGTGTGAAGAGGAAAAATAAATTGCACAAAGCACAATTTTCACGTTTTTAAATGATTTTGGAATAAAACTTGCTTTTACATCGTTGGACGCTGGATTTTTTTTTTACTCCCTTTACTAACCCAATCTTCCTCCACAAATCAGATAAAACTCACCCATTTAAATCTATGGGTGTAGGGGAAAAAAAAAAAATATATAAAACCTGATGCTATAGTATGGCATTCCATTTTTAGGGTATGTGCGCACGTTGCGCAAATACATGCAGTTACGCTGCGCTTTGTAGCGCAGCGTAACTGCATGCGTCCTGCGTCCCCTGCACAGTCTATGGAGATTGTGCAGGGGCCGTGCGCACGTGGCGTTTAAGAGCGCAGCGCTTCGGCTACTGCCGAAGCGCTGCGTAAAAAGAAGTGACATGTCACTTCTTTCCTGCGCGTTGCCGGCAGCTCCTGCTCTGTCTATGGCAGGAGCTGCATGCAGAGCGCATGGAATCGGCGCTCACTACGGACATTTCTGCAGCGATCTAAAGCGCACATGTGCTCTTCAGATCACTGCAGAAATTTCTGCAGGGCTAGTACGCAACGTGCGCACATAGCCTTACAGATACATTAAAATTCTATTGAGTAGGAAACAAAATGGTCCTGTAAATAATTAATGGCTGCTGATAGCACATGAACTAAAAGGTTAAAAATAAGAAAAAAAAAAATCCCACTTTTCTGCATAAATCTTGTTTTGGTCACTCCCCTATACGCTCATTTGAACCTACTCACACACAAAGTTACAAGGTAGGCCCATGTTCACGTTGTATTTTTGCTGTAGTCAAAAGTAAAATGTAGGCAGTAAAAAAGCTGAAATGCAGGATTAACTGCATTTTGTAAGATCCCACAATTCAGCTGTGTCCACACTGGAAGCATAAACAATACAAGGTGGCAAATGTGAAACCATAAGGCTATGTTAACACAGGGCATCTTTTGTTATGTGCGTTTTGAGTGCATCTCATTTTCTAAAAACACACCCTGAGCATTCAGGAAAAACGCTTCAAAAACGCATGCGTTTTGGAAGTGAAATCTATTGATTGGAAGCGCTAAGGCTATGTGCACTTCAAATCGCTGCAGAAACAGTCTGTAATGAAAAGCGCCCTGGATGCAGCCTCTGCCATAGACAGAGCGGGGCCTGCATTCAAAGCGCATGAAAGAAGTGACATGTTGCTTTTTAGAACGCAGCACTTAGGCAGTAGCCGAAGCGCTGCGTTTTAATACGCCACGTGGGCATGGATTAGGCACAATCTTCATAGACTGTGCTGGGGACGAGGACGCATGCAGTTCGCTCTTCCCCATCACCTGACCCCAAGGCTCCGGTGAGGTCATCACAGCCCAGCATTCCTCCTGCTTGTGCACTATGCAGTGAAGGAGCGAGAAGGGATATGCTGGGCTGTATGAGTGGGGAAACTCCGCCCACAGCCCACTGACTCGTGGAGACTGGGGGCCGGCCGCGGTGATGTCAGGTGAGCAGGACGTTGACAAAACATCCCGGAAGTCACGGAGAATGGAGGGGGTGTTGGTCACGCGATTGCGATGAGCGGAAAACAATAGCGCCGCTCACAGGAATAGTTGGCAACACAAGGTATTCGAGAGAAGTCTTGTTTCTCAACATAATATTGTTATGGCCAATAATATGGGTGAACCATCTCTAATCATTGCTTTCGATGGCTGAAGAACACTGCAAAAATGCTGATAGTCGACATGCTGCAGACCTGAAAGGCAGATTTCCAAATCAGAGAAGGGAAAAGATTTTTGAAATCAGCTATTGACGGAAAAAAGCAGCATTTAATTTGCATAAAAATGTTGCAAAAACAATGTGTGAACATGGCCTTACTCTGTAAATGGGTGAATCGCTATCGAGCCTAGAAAAAGCCCCAGTGGCCAATGCATTTTTTTTTTAGTACAATACTAAGCTTAGCAAAAGGAAAAAAAAAACACCTGATTTCTACAATGCCATTTGCTGAGGATTGCTTCCCCTTAGCTTATACTGAAGAGGATCAATGGAAAACCACAGTGTATGGGGAGAGGGCCGATTCCCCCCTCCCCCAAATAAGGCTACTTTCACACTTGCATTGAACGGCATCCGTTGCATTGCATGACGGATGCGTTGCATATAATGGCAAAACGGATCGTACAAAACAACGGAAAGCTTTTTTTTTTTTAAATTTTTTCTTTAGTTTTACCGGCAGCAGACTATTGTGAACGATCAGCTGAAGGCTCTCACGTGCCCGACGCTCGGCTGAAGGCTCTCACGTGCCCGACGCTCGGCTGAAGGCTCTCACGTGCCCGACGCTCGGCTGAAGGCTCTCACGTGCCCGACGCTCGGCTGAAGGCTCTCACGTGCCCGACGCTCGGCTGAAGGCTCTCACGTGCCCGACGCTCGGCTGAAGGCTCTCACGTGCCCGACGCTCGGCAGAAGGCTCTCACGTGCCCGACGCTCGGCAGAAGGCTCTCACGTGCCCGACGCTCGGCAGAAGGCTCTCACGTGCCCGACGCTCGGCAGAAGGCTCTCACGTGCCCGACGCTCGGCAGAAGGCTCTCACGTGCCCGACGCTCGGCTGAAGGCTCTCACGTGCCCGACGCTCGGCTGAAGGCTCTCACGTGCCCGACGCTCGGCTGAAGGCTCTCACGTGCCCGACGCTCGGCTGAAGGCTCTCACGTGCCCGACGCTCGGCTGAAGGCTCTCACGTGCCCGACGCTCGGCTGAAGGCTCTCACGTGCCGGACGCTCGGCTGAAGGCTCTCACGTGCCGGACGCTCAGCTGAACGTTCGGCCACCGAGAAACAAAATAAAGTTTCTGTGATAAAAAAAAAAAAAAAAAGCATGCGCAGTGAAAAATAAAAAGGTTTCCGCCGCTCAAAAAAGTTACATGCTGCGTTCCTTCCGCCCGACGTAGTGTCAAAATAATGACGCTGCGTTGTCCAGCGGATGCAACGCTGACACTTGTGTTACAGTGCGTTGTCCATACAAGTCTATGGAGAATAGCGCAGTGCGTTAATGGACTGCGCTATTCTCCATAGTGACGGACTGCGCTGAACGCAAAAAGTACCCTCAGGGAATAAAGACAAAACGAACCTACACAAATCAAAACATAAAAAGGTTTGAAATATAGGAAACCCACATCCCCCAACTAAAGAGTTAATTGGATCCACACACACGTTATATACACCCCCCACGTGTGGCAGAGTCCGGCGGGGTCACGTGCTCACCTCAGTCCCACGGTCCGTGTCCTCGCTCACGCGGCGGTCTATTCCCTCTGTGGGCAAGATACACGCAGGTTAGTACACGGAGAGTACAGGGCTCCTGCTCCACATTCACCAGAGGCCATTACATCCCTTCCCGCTTCACGACACAGACAAAATGGCGTCGGCTCTTTGTCTCTGCCCATCCGCACACAGGTAACGCACGGAGGCGCTTCCCATTACCTGAGGCCACCAGAGTGAGCGGGAGGGAGAGGAAACCATGCACAGTGTGAAGAGCAATCACTTACCGCTGTTCTCCGGGGCTCGGGGTCCGGGCTGCTCCGCGCCTCCAGTCTCCAGTCGCGCTTCTTGTCGTCCGACTCCACAGGCACAAAATGGCTCACGAGCTATAGGGCGGCTCTCCCATGTTCAAGCCTCGACCAACGTGACCTCAGAAAAGCCAATCGCGTCCAAGGCTCCAGCCTGGCCACGCCCATTCTGGTGTTCAGCGGAAGGCACGTCTCTATCTGAGGCCGAGGCTGCCATCTTTTGTCCTGGCTGTGTGTGAATAATGGAGGTTGCTCGCCATTGTATGTAGTGTGCACACGCTGTGGAGGACAGGCTTGTGAATATGAGCTCCTGGCAGAATGTGGACTGGCTCGGTGTGTGGTGTACAAAGGTGTGCTGTGCTCAGCCCCTATATTATAAATGGCGGACGTGAGAGCTGGCTGTGGTAATTTACAAGTATATAATGTAGCGACGCTCCGTTCTCCCACACCTGGAGGGAGATGCAATGTAGGAGGTGTAATAGGGCTCAGGAGCTGTGGGCACCACTCCCCTCCATCAGGGCTACACTGGGGTGGACGCCACTGCAGAGCGCAAGGAGTTAATGAGCCCCCTCTCAGGTCGTGTTCACACGTCCAACTTTCACAGCGCACCATGTTCGGCGGCCGTAGTACCCAACAGACACATTTGTACAGACAATGACCGGCTCTACTCAGACTGCAAGTGGATGTGGGGAACAAGTGCACTTAGGACTCCCAGCTTCAGCGAAACCAGCAGTTGTACTTCATAAACCAGGGGTGGGGAACCGTTTTTCTGCCGGGGGCCATTGGAAATTTCTGCCAACCTTCGGGGGCCGCACAAAATTATCAATGTGAAAATGAACCAGCTATATTTGGTCAAACAATTAACTCACCCTAAGGCTATGTGCGCACGTTGCATAATTACATGCAGTTACGCTGTGCTTTGTAGCGCAGCGTAACTGCATGCGTCCTGCGTCCCCTGCATGTGCTGCCCGAAGCGCGCGTTCTAAGAAGTGACATGTCACTTCTTCCGTGCGCTTTGCCGGCAGCTCCTGCTCTGTCTATGGCACAAGCTGCAGGCAGAGCGCATGGAATCGGCTTTTTTTTTTTTCACTACGGACATTTTCTGCAGCGATTTGAAGCGCACATGTGCTTTTCAGATCGCTGCAGAAATTTCTGCAGTGACTGTACACAACGTGCGCACATAGCCTTAGTGTGGTGTGGTGTAGTGGCCGAAACTGCTTCTCTTGTGCAGCTGTGATATTCGGTGATACTCAAGTTGCTTCTCACAACTGCTTTTCCAGGTTTGTCTCGGTCTGGAGCGCAGGCAACTCTTTGTGATAATAAGATTGGTAATGATATTTATTCATTTATATAGCGCTATTAATTCCACAGTGCTTTACATACATTGGTCACAGTGTCCCCATTGGGGCTCACAATATAAATTCCCTATGAGTATGTCTTTGAAATGTGGGAGGAAACCAGAGTACTCAGTGGAAACCCATGCAAACATGGGGAGAACATACAAACTGCTTGCAGATGTTGTCCTTGGTGGGATGTGAACTCAGGACCCCAGCACTGCAAGACTACAGTGCTAACCACTGAGCCACCGTACCAGCCTGAGGAATCCAGAAACAGAATCCACAAACTCCATGTGCTACTAAACGTATTGGAGGCAGCATAATTATCAGCAGAGTTCCTCCATTCAACAAATATTAACCGTCTCATATACATCACATAACAGACACAGGGACTGGTGTATATAAATATCAGGAGACAAATACATGACTGAAGGGGCTGTTGGCATACACATCACATAGGAGACGCTGAGACTGCTGTATATACATCACATAGGAGACGCTGGGACTACTGTATATACATCACAGGAGACACTGGGGCACATACATCACACGAGGGGCTGGGGACATGTATATGCCCCAGCCCTCTCCTGTGATGTATATGCCCCCAGCCCTCTCCTGTGATGTATATGCTTTCAGCCTGTCCTGTGATGTATATGCTTTCAGCCTCCTGTGAGATATATGCGCCCAGACCCTCCTGTGAGATATATGCGTCCAGCCCCTCATATGAGAGATATATGCTCCCAGCCCCTCCTTTGAGAGATATGTGCTCCCAGCCCGTCCTGTGAGAGATCTATGCTCCCAGCCCCCCCTGTGAGAGATCTATGCTCCCAGCCCCCCCTGTGAGAGATCTATGCTCCCAGCCCCTCCTGTGAGAGATCTATGCTCCCAGCCCCTCCTGTGATGTACAGTGCAAGCCAAAAGTTTGGACACACCTTCTCATTCAAAGAGTTTTCTTTATTTTCATGACTGAAAATTGTAGATTCACATTGAAGTCTTCAGAACTATGAATTAACACATGTGGAATGAAATACTTAACACAAAAGTGTGAAACAACTGAAAATATGTCTTCTATTCTAGGTTCTTCAAAGTAGCCACCTTTTGCTTTGATTAATGCTTTGCATGTTCTTGGCATTCTCTTGATTTAACTTCAAGAGGTAGTCACCGGAAATGGTTTTCACTTCACAGGTGTGCCCTGTCAGGTTTAATAAGTGGGATTTCTTGCCTTTATAAATGGGGGTGGGACCATCAATTGTGTTATGCAGAAGTCTGGTGGATACACAGCTGATAGTCCTACTGAATAGACTGTTAGAATTTGTATTATGGCAAGAAAAAAGAAGCAAAGTAAAGAAAAAGGAGTGGCCATCATTACTTTAAGAAATGAAGGTCAGTCAGTTCGAAAATTTGGGAAAATTTTGAAAGTGTCCCCAAGTGCACTGGCAAAAAACATCAAACACTACAAAGAAACTGGCTCACATGAGGACCGCCCCAGGAAAAGAAGACCAAGAGTCACCTCTGCTGCGGAGGATAAGTTTATCCAAGTCACCAGCCTCAGAAATTGCAGCTTAACAGCAGCTCAGATTAGAGACCAGGTCAATGCCACACAGAGTTCTTGCAGCAGACACATCTCTAGAACAACTGTTAAGAGGAGACTTTGTGCAGCAGGCCTTCATGGTAAAATAGCTGCTAGGAAACCACTGCTAAGGACAGGCAACAAGCAAAAGAGACTTGTTTGGGCTAAAGAACACAAGGAATGGACATTAGACCAGTGGAAATCTGTGCTTTGGTCTGATGAGTCCAAATTTCAGATCTTTGGATCCAACCACCGTGTCTTTGTGCGACGCAGAAAAGGTGAACGGATGGTCTCTACATACCTGGTTCCCACCGTGAAGCATGGAGGAGGAGGTGTGATGGTGTGGGGGTGCTTTGCTGGCGACACTGTTGGGGATTTATTCAAAATAGAAGGCATACTGAGCCAGCATGGCTACCACAGCCTCTTGCAGCAGCATGCTATTCCATCCGGTTTGCGTTTAGTTGGACCATCATTTATTTTTCAACAGGACAATGACCCCAAACACACCTCCAGGCTGTGTAACGGCTATTTGACTAAAGGTGGCAAGAGCAATCGCACCCGTCCCCGTCGTTTCTGCGTCACGGGCAATTAGTTGCCCGTGGCGCACAAAGTCGTTATTCCCCGTCACACGTATTTACCTCCCTAATGACGTCGCTGTGGTCAGCGAACATCCTCTTCCTGAAGGGGGAGGGACGTTCGGCGTCACAGCGACGTCACACAGCGGCCGCCCAATAGAAGCGGAGGGGCGGAGATGAGCGGGACGTAACATCCCGCCCACCTCCTTTCTGCATTGCCGGCGGGACGCAGGTAAGCTGTGTTTGTCGTTCCCAGGGTGTCACACGTAGCGATGTGTGCTGCCTCGGGAACGATGAACAATCGATGCACGAAGGAGGATCGACATTATGAAAATGAACGATGTGTCAACGAGCAATGATAAGGTAAGTATTTTTGCTCGTTAACAGTCGTTCGGAGATGTCACACGCTACGACAACTCTTAACGATGCCGGATGTGCGTCACAAACTACGTGACCCCGCCGACATATCGTTAGATATATCGTAGCGTGTGATGGGGCCTTAAGAGTGATGGGGTGTTACGCCAGATGACCTGGCCTTCACAGTCACCAGACCTGAACCCAATCGAGCTGGACCGCAGAGTGAAGGCAAAAGGGCCAACAAGTGCTAAGCATCTCTGGGAACTCCTTCAAGACTGTTGGAAGACCATTTCCGGTGACTTCCTCTTGAAGCTAATCAAGAGAATGCCAAGAGTGTGCAAAGCAGTAATCAAAGCAAAAGGTGGCTACTTTGAAAAACCTAGAATATAAGACATATTTTGAGTTGTTTCACACTTTTTTGTTAAGTATTTCCTTCCACATGTGTTAATTCATAGTTTTGATGCCTTCAATGGGAATCTACAATTTTCAGAGTCATGAAAATAAAGAAAACTCTTTGAATGAGAAGGTGTGTCCAAACCTTTGGTCTGTACTGTATATACCACAGCCTCTCCTGTGATATGTATGGCCCCAGCATCTCCAATGTGATGTATATGCCCCAGCGTGTGATGTATATGCCCCCAGCATCTCCACTGTGATGTATGTGCATCCATCCCCTCTAGTGATGTATATGCCCCTAGCATCTCCAATGTTATGTATATATCACAGGAGGGGTTGAGGCATACACATCACAGGAGACACTGGGGGCATACACATAACAGGAGACGCTGGGGCATATCCATGACAGGATGGTCTGGGAGCATATACATTACAGGAGATGTTGGGGGCATATACATGACAAGAGGGACTGGAGAACAGACATTAGGTCACTGGGAGGCATAAGCATTGCTGTTGGGCACAGACATCACTAAGGCGGCACAGAGCACTAGGTGGGCATAGGCATCACTAGAAGGGCACAGGCATCACTACGGGGGCACACAGACATCAATAAGGTGGGGGGGAAACCAGACATCACTGGGAAGGCTGCACACAGCACTGGGAGCTGCACACAGCACTGGAGGGGGCACGCTGCACCGGAGAAGGGCTGGAGAGCGCGCGACACACAGCGTCGGGGAGCGCGCGACACTCAGCGTCGCGGAGCGGGCGGCATACAATGCTGGAAGCGGTGAAGTTGCTGTGGGACGGAAGCACAGAGCGCTAAACCCGCCCACAAAGTAAGTTCTGAGCACGCTGGCACCTGCCAGCGAAAGAGCTTATTGATGCGCGCAAGCAGCGCATGTGGAGATTTAAAGGGCTGGCAACCGGTAAGACCGCAGCAGCGGCCGTAAAACGTCCGCCACCGGGCATCTGCCCAGGGGCTGCTGAAAAGGTCATGGCGGGCCGGAGGTTCCCCACCCCTGTCATAAACCAGTAATACAGATGAAAATAAGCAGCTCTGTAACTACTTTCACACTTCCATTTTTTACATCAATCACAATCCGTTTTGTGACTGATGGGAAGGATGCGTCGCAGATGTAAAACTGATGCGACGGATCCTGCAAAAAATGAATCCGTTGTAGAATTTTTATTTTATGCGAGAGAGAGAGAGAAGATCAGACCAGGAATGATTTTACACCAGATCTGAGCATGCTCGGTTGAAAAAAAGGATAATTCGCTGGAATCTTGCATTTTACGGATTCAGTCGGGTTCCAGCGCCCATGGGCTTCTATTGTAACCAACGGCGGACGCCGACGGAATCCTGCACAGTGCGTTTTTCCGACGATCAAAAGAACATTACAGTCTCAGTTGCTTCCGCCCGACGGTCAGTCATTCCAGAACTGAACAGTTGGCCGGCGGATGCAATTGATTGCCATCAGTCACAATCCGTCCTTTAGGGCCCACTCACACTTGCGCTATTTTGACGCAAACGGAATCCGTCACTAATGTAGTACAGTTCATTTATTTACAGTGGAAGCGTGACATCGTGTGGACACAAGCGGGTACTGCATGACACACACGCGCCATAGTAACGCGCTTCCACTGTAAATAAATGAACTGTACTACATTAGTGAAGGATTCCGTTTGCGTCAAAATAGCGCAAGTGTGAAACTAGCCTCATTCAACTCTATGGGGAAAAAACAATCCTGCAAATTATTTTGCAGGATTCAGTTGTTTCTCAAATCGACGGATTGTGACTGATGCAAAAAGACTGAAGTGTGAAAGCATGGGTGTGCCAAACATGCTGGGCATGGTCAGTAGAGCATGATGGAATCCAGCACTGGATTCCGTCGTGTGACGGATTACGGCGTAATCCAGCACCATAGACAGCCATTATAGCTTTTGATGGATTGTGACGGAATCCTGCGCAATGCGTTTTTTTGCTGCTCCAAAAAACGTTACATTCAGCGTTGCTCCCGCCTGATGGTCAGTCAGTAAATGACTGATCCGTTAAACGGCGGATGCAATGCAAGGCCATCAGTCACAATCCGTTCTTAATACAAGTCTGTGAGGAAAAAACGGAATCCTGCAAAATATTTTACAGATACCGTAGTTCCTCAAGGTGACGGATTGCGACTGATGCAAAACAATACAAGTGTGAAAGCAGCCTGAGGCCTCCGACACACATCCGTGAAAAACACGCACGTGTGTTACGTTCCGTTTTTCGGGTCCGTTTTCAAGTCCGTTTTTATGGTACGTGTGGCATCCGTGTGAATTGCGTATGCTAGCCGTGTGTGCGTGTTGAATTGTCATACCGCGGCTCTGTCTGTGTCGCGTACTGATTAGCGGTCACCCGTGAAGGACTCACCGGTGACCGCAAATCCCCTGAGTGACTGAAGTGAGCAGCGCGATGATACATATTAATAATGGAAGGTATGTCGGGGAGACACCTGACATGATTAATCTTGGACTTAGTGGCAGCTATGGGCTGCTGCTATTAACTCCTTATTACCCCGATTGTCAACGCACCAGGACAAATCATGAAGAGCCGGGTAGAGTCCCAGAACTGTCGCATCTAATGGATGCGGCTATTCTGGGCGGCTGCTGGCTGATATTGTTAGGCTGGGGGGCTCACCATAATGTGGGGAACCCCATCCTGAGAATACCAGCCTTCAGCCGTATGACTTTACCCTGGCTGGTATAAAAAATGAGGGGAACCGCACATCGTTTTTTTTAAATTAATTATTTATTTATTTTACTGCTCGATATTGACACGCCCAACGGAGGCTGTGATTGGTTGCAGTGAGACAGTTGTCACTCTGCGTGGGGGCGTGTCTCACTGCAACAAATCATAGGCGCTGGTGGGCGGGGAAAGCAGGGAATACGAGATTGATTAATGAACGTCCGGCTTTTTCAAAATAGTAAAAGCCGCCGGAGTTTTTTTAACAGCTGTGCAGCGCCGCGCCGGTGATCGGGGAACGGTAAGTATGAGAGAGGGGGGTGACTGATCGACAGACTGAGAGAGGAACCTGGAAACTATAGGCCGGTAAGCTTAAAGGGAATGTATCGTCAGAAAAAAAAAAAAAATAAATACCTGAAAAAATGTAAAGTAATATTATTTTAATGTTTTGTTTAAATATTATTTTCTTTTTTTAATTGAGCAAAATGTTAAAAAAAAATAAAAAGTTTAATATTTTCCACTGTTTCCACTGTTAAACACTAGGGGGAGCAGCTTCTGAAATCCTACAGAAATCCCACTGTAGGAAAAAGCTCACGTTACAGCTTGCAGTAAAGTGGGCGGAGTCTGCTCTCCTGTGTGTGATGGGACGCCTCCACCTCCCAATCTGAGTGTTTACAAAGGATAACAGAGAATGACATGTAGGGACATAGTGCACAGCCATTTTGTTGGTGACCAGAAATGTATAAAGTGTCACCAAGGACAGCAGGAGTATCACCCAGGACAGGATTAGATACACGGCCGTGCAGACCGCATCACCCAGAACAGGATTAGATACACGGCCGTGCAGACCGCATCACCCAGGACAGGATTAGATACACGGCCATGCAGACCGCATCACCCAGGACAGGATTAGATACACGGCCGTGCAGACCGCATCACCCAGGACAGGATTAGATACACGGCCGTGCAGACCGCATCACCCAGGACAGGATTAGATACACGGCCGTGCACACAGCATCACCCAGGACAGGATTAGATACACGGCCGTGCGGACCGCATCACCCAGGACAGGATTAGATACACGGCCGTGCGGACCGCATCACCCAGGACAGGATTAGATACATGGCCGTGCAGACCGCATCACCCAGGACAGGATTAGATACACGGCCGTGCAGACCGCATCACCCAGGACAGGATTAGATACACGGCCGTGCAGACCGCATCACCCAGGACAGGATTAGATACACGGCCGTGCACACAGCATCACCCAGGACAGGATTAGATACACAGCCGTGCACACAGCATCACCCAGGACAGGATTAGATACACGGCCGTGCAGACCACATCACCCAGGACAGGATTAGATACACGGCCGTGCAGACAGCATCACCCAGGACAGGATTAGATACACGGCCGTGCAGACCTCATCACCCAGGACAGGATTAGATACACGGCCGTGCAGACCGCATCACCCAGGACAGGATTAGATACACGGCCGTGCAGACAGCATCACCCAGGACAGGATTAGATACACGGCCGTGCAGACCGCATCACCCAGGACAGGATTAGATACACGGCCGTGCAGACCGCATCACCCAGGACAGGCTTAGATACACGGCCGTGCACACAGCATCACCCAGGACAGGATTAGATACACGGCCGTGCGGACCGCATCACCCAGGACAGGATTAGATACACGGCCGTGCGGACCGCATCACCCAGGACAGGATTAGATACATGGCCGTGCAGACCGCATCACCCAGGACAGGATTAGATACACGGCCGTGCAGACCGCATCACCCAGGACAGGATTAGATACACTGCCGTGCAGACCGCATCACCCAGGACAGGATTAGATACACGGCCGTGCACAGAGCATCACCCAGGACAGGATTAGATACACGGCCGTGCAGACCTCATCACCCAGGACAGGATTAGATACACGGCCGTGCACACAGCATCACCCAGGACAGGATTAGATACACGGCCGTGCAGACCGCATCAACCAGGACAGGATTAGATACACGGCCGTGCACACAGCATCACCCAGGACAGGATTAGATACACGGCCGTTCAGACAGCATCACCCAGGACAGGATTAGATACACGGCCGTGCAGACAGCATCACCCAGGACAGGATTAGATACACGGCCGTGCAGACCGCATCACCCAGGACAGGATTAGATACACGGCCGTGCACACAGCATCACCCAGGACAGGATTAGATACACGGCCGTGCAGACCGCATCAACCAGGACAAGATTAGATACACGGCCGTGCACACAGCATCACCCAGGACAGGATTAGATACACAGCTCAGCAGACAGTATCACCCAGGACAGAATTAGATACACGGCCGTGCAGACCGCATCACCCAGGACAGGATTAGATACACGGCCGTGCAGACCGCATCACTCAGGACAGGATTAGATACACGGCCGTGCACACAGCATCACCCAGGACAGGATTAGATACACGGCCGTGCAGACCGCATCACCCAGGACAGGATTAGATACACGGCCGTGCAGACCGCATCACCCAGGACAGGATTAGATACACGGCCGTGCAGACAGCATCGCCCAGGACAGGATTAGATACACGGCCGTGCAGACCGCATCACCCAGGACAGGATTAGATACACGGCCGTGCAGACCGCATCACCCAGGATAGGATTAGATACACGGCCGTGCAGACAGCATCACCCAGGACAGGATTAGATACACGGCCGTGCAGACAGCATCACCCAGGACAGGATTAGATACACGGCCGTGCAGACAGCATCACCCAGGACAGGATTAGATACACGGCCGTGCAGACTGCATCACCCAGGACAGGATTAGATACACGGCGGTGCACACAGCATCACCCAGGACAGGACTAGATACACGGCCGTGCAGACTGCATCAACCAGGACAGGATTAGATACACAGCTCATCAGACAGCATCACCCAGGACAGGATTAGATACTGTCTGATGAGCTGTGTATCTAATCCTGTCCTGGGTGATGCTGTCTACTGAGCTGTGTATCACCCAAGAGAGGATTAGATACACGGCTCAGCAGATAGTATCAAACAGGAGAGGATAATACACAGCCGTGCAGACAGCATCAGTGGCGGTACTCGCATGCAGTGGGGCACGGGCACACACATACACAGCAGCGGCGAGCAGAGCGGTGGCTGGGGAGAGCGGAGGGATGGGGTGTCAGCGGAGACGGGAATGGCGAGGGGGAGGGGCGGCACTAGCGGGGGCTGAGGAGAGCGAAGGAAGGGGGTGTCAGCGGAGACAGGAACGGCGAGGGGGAGGGGAGGCACTAGTGGGGGCTGAGGAGAGCGAAGGGATGGGGTGCCAGCGGAGACGGGAACTGCGAGGGGCGGCACTAGCGGTAGCAGTAGCGGGGGCTGGGGAGAGCGGAGGGAGGCGGTGTCATCGGTAACGGGGGCAGGTGAGGGGAGGCGGCCTGTACTCACACATCCCGGCGGTTGACAGGGGTGAAGTGGAGCAAACAGCATACGCTGTGAGCTCCACGATGATGGCGCTGAACTCCTCCCTCTGCTGTGATCTGGACAGCCCAGGGGGCGCGTCCAGGTCACAGCATACGCCCACT
This sequence comes from Anomaloglossus baeobatrachus, assembly GCF_048569485.1. NCBI lineage: Eukaryota > Metazoa > Chordata > Amphibia > Anura > Aromobatidae > Anomaloglossus > Anomaloglossus baeobatrachus. The sequence goes on along the minus strand of NC_134354.1, from coordinate 192,190,736 downwards.
GTAGCGTTAAACATAGGGTCGGATAGCGACCACTATTCTCTATGCATAAGGGCTGCCATAAAGGAGTGTGTAACTGTCGTTACACACACAGCAAATCCAACATGGCCCCCAGTGCATACAGTAAAATTAGAATAACAGAAAAAGTAAATAAGCTACGATTTTCATTTTGTATTAGAAATACTTGATTTCAGAATCACTATTTTTAATACAAAAATAAAAAAACGCGATACTGTCCCTTTAACGTCTGTTGTGGGTAAAATGTTTGAAGGGTTTTTAAGGGATACTATTATGGAATGTCTCAATGTTAATAATTGTTTAACTCCTTATCAACATGGATTTATGAAGGATCGCTCCTGTCAAACTAACCTGATCAGCTTCTATAAGGATGTACAGTGCCTACAAGTAGTATTCAACCCCCTGCAGATTTAGCAGGTTTGATAAGATGCAAATAAGTTAGAGCCTGCAAACCTCAAACAAGAGCAGGATTTATTAACAGATGCATAAATCTTACAAACCAACAAGTTATGTTGCTCAGTTAAATTTTCAACATAAAAGTGTGGGTCAATTATTATTCAACCCCTAGGTTTAATATTTTGTGGAATAACCCTTGTTTGCAATTACAGCTAATTATCATCTTTTATAAGACCTGATCAGGCCGGCACAGGTCTCTGGAGTTATCTTGGCCCACTCCTCCATGCAGATCTTCTCCAAGTTATCTAGGTTCTTTGGGTGTCTCATGTGGACTTTAATCTTGAGCTCCTTCCACAAGTGTTGAATTGGGTTAAGGTCAGGAGACTGACTTAGGCCACTGCAACACCTTTATTTTTTCCCTCTTGAACCAGGCCTTGGTTTTCTTGGCTGTGTGCTTTGGGTTGTTGTCTTGTTGGAAGATGAAATGACGACCCATCTTAAGATCCTTGATGGAGGAGCGGAGGTTCTTGGCCAAAATCTCCAGGTAGGTCATGCTATCCATCTTCCCATGGATGCGGACCAGATGGCCAGGCCCCTTGGCTGAGAAACAGCCCCACAGCATGATGCTGCCACCACCATGCTTGACTGTAGGGATGGTATTCTTGGGGTCGTATGCAGTGCCATCCAGTCTCCAAACGTCACGTGTGTGGTTGGCACCAAAGATCTCGATCTTGGTCTCATCAGACCAGAGAACCTTGAACCAGTCTGTCTCAGAGTCCTCCAAGTGATCATGAGCAAACTATAGACGAGCCTTGACATGACACTTTGAAAGTAAAGGTACTTTACGGGCTCGTCTGGAACGGAGACCATTGCGGTGGAGTACGTTACTTATGGTATTGACTGAAACCAATGTCCCCACTGCCATGAGATCTTCCCGGAGCTCCTTCCTTGTTGTCCTTGGGTTAGCCTTGACTCTTCGGACAAGCCTGGCCTCGGCACGGGTGGAAACTTTCAAAGGCTGTCCAGGCCGTGGAAGGCTAACAGTAGTTCCATAAGCCTTCCACTTCCGGATGATGCTTCCAACAGTGGAGACAGGTAGGCCCAACTCCTTGTAAAGGGTTTTGTACCCCTTGCCAGCCTTGTGACCCTCCACGATCTTGTCTCTGATGGCCTTGGAATGCTCCTTTGTCTTTCCCAAGTTGACCAAGTATGAGTGCTGTTCACAAGTTTGGGGAGGGTCTTAATTAGTCAGAAAAGGCTGGAAAAAGAGATAATTAATCCAAACATGTGAAGCTCATTGTTCTTTGTGCCTGAAATACTTCTTAATACTTTAGGGCAGGGGTGGGGAACCTCCGGCCCGCGGGCCGCATGCGGCCCGCCATGACCTTTTATGTGGCCCCCGGGCAGATTCCCGGGGGAGGCAGTGCTGGTGCTGTCACCGCGGTTTGCTGCCGCCGGCCCTTTAAATCCACACATTGCTGTTTGTGCTGCAATGTGTTCTCCCGTCGGCCAGTGCCAATTGTGGGCGGGTCCACAGCAGCCTCACAGTTTCTAGCCTTGTGTGCACGCCCCCTGCCCTCCGGAGATCAGTGCCTGCCTTCTCCTTCTGATGCAGTGTGTCCGGCTCCTGCACTCCGGTGATGTGAGTGCAATGCTGCTGTGAGTCCAGCGCCGACCCTCTGCTGCTATGTGCCCTGCCCAATGCTTTGTGCCTCCCCACACCAGTTCTGTAAACCTTCTCCCCCAGAGTTGCATGAAACTCTCAGCGCAGTGTGGCCCCCAATGTCCTGTGTGCACCCCTCCCCCAGTCCTGTGTGCAGCCCCCCAATGTCCTGTGTGCAGCCCATCACCCAGTAGTCCTGTTTGCACCCCCCAATCCTGTGCACCCCTCCCCCAGTCCTGTGTGCAGCCCCCCAATGTCCTGTGTGCACCCCCACACAATCCTATGTGCAGCCCATCACCCAGTCCTGTGTGCACCCCCCAGTCCTGTGTGCACCCCCCAGTCCTGTGTGCACCCCCCAGTCCTGTGTGCACCCCCCAGTCCTGTGTGCACCCCCCAGTCCTGTGTGCACCCCCCCAGTCCTGTGTGCACCCCCCCAGTCCTGTGTGCACCCCCCCCAGTCCTGTGTGCACCCCCCCAGTCCTGTGTGCACCCCCCCAGTCCTGTGTGCACCCCCCGTCCTGTGTGCACCCCCCCAGTCCTGTGTGCACCCCCCCAGTCCTGTGTGCACCCCCCCAGTCCTGTGTGCACCCCCCCAGTCCTGTGTGCACCCCCCCAGTCCTGTGTGCACCCCCCCAGTCCTGTGTGCACCCCCCCAGTCCTGTGTGCACCCCCCCAGTCCTGTGTGCACCCCCCCAGTCGTGTGTGCAGCCCCCCAGTCGTGTGTGCAGCCCCCCAGTCGTGTGTGCAGCCCCCCAGTCGTGTGTGCAGCCCCCCCCGTGATGTCTGTGCAGCCCCCCCCGTGATGTCTGTGCAGCCCCCCCCGTGATGTCTGTGCAGCCCCCCCCGTGATGTCTGTGCAGCCCCCCCCGTGATGTCTGTGCAGCCCCCCCCGTGATGTCTGTGCAGCCCCCCCCGTGATGTCTGTGCAGCCCCCCCCAGTGATGTCTGTGCAGCCCCCCCCCAGTGATGTCTGTGCAGCCCCCCCAGTGATGTCTGTGCAGCCCCCCCCAGTGATGTCTGTGCAGCCCCCCCCAGTGATGTCTGTGCAGCCCCCCCCCAGTGATGTCTGTGCAGCCCCCCCCCAGTGATGTCTGTGCAGCCCCCCCCAGTGATGTCTGTGCAGCCCCCCCCAGTGATGTCTGGGCTGCCCCCCCAGTGATGTCTGTGCAGCCCCCCCCAGTGATGTCTGTGCAGCCCCCCCCAGTGATGTCTGTGCAGCCCCCCCCAGTGATGTCTGTGCAGCCCCCCCCAGTGATGTCTGTGCAGCCCCCCCCAGTGATGTCTGTGCAGCCCCCCCCAGTGATGTCTGTGCAGCCCCCCCCAGTGATGTCTGTGCAGCCCCCCCCAGTGATGTCTGTGCAGCCCCCCCCAGTGATGTCTGTGCAGCCCCCCCCAGTGATGTCTGTGCAGCCCCCCCCAGTGATGTCTGTGCAGCCCCCCCCAGTGATGTCTGTGCCTCCCCCAGTGATGTCTGTGCCTCCCCCCAGTGATGTCTGTGCCTCCCCCCAGTGGTGTCTGTGCCTCCCCCCAGTGGTGTCTGTGCCTCCCCCCAGTGATGTCTGTGCCTCCCCCCAGTGATGTCTGTGCCTCCCCCCAGTGATGTCTGTGCCTCCCCCCAGTGGTGTCTGTGCCCCCAGCCCCGCGTGTGGTGTCTGTGCCCCCAGCCCCGCGTGTGGTGTCTGTGCCCCCAGCCCCGCGTGTGGTGTCTGTGCCCCCAGCCCCATGCCCCCAGTTAATTAATTGCTTCACCCAATATAGCAGGGTCATTTAAACATTGATAATTTTGTGCGGCCCCCGAAGGTTGGTAGAAATTTCCAAATGGCCCCCGACAGAAAAAAGGTTCCCCACCCCTGCTTTAGGGGAACCAAACAGAATTCTTGTGGTTTGAGGGGTTGAATAATAAATGACCCTCTGAATAAACTTTTCACAATTTAAAAAAAAAAATAAAAAAAGAAATAACATTCTTTTTTGCTGCAGTGCATTTCACACTTCCAGGCTGATCTACAGTTCAAATGTCACAATGCTAAGTTAATTCCGAATGTGTAAACCTGCTAAATCTGCAGGGGGTTGAATACTACTTGTAGGCACTGTAAGCTCTCACATGGACCGAGGAGAATCATTGGATGTCATTTATCTCGACTTCGGTAAAGCATTTGACACTGTCCCACATAAAAGACTGCTAAGTAAAATGAGAAAGCTTGGGCTCGGGGAAAATGTGTGTAGATGGGTAGGTAGCTGGCTTAGTGGTAGAAAACAAAGAGTGGTTATTAATGGCACATACTCAGATTGGGCCAGGGTTACTAGTGGGGTGCCACAGGGGTCTGTATTGGGCCCCCTACTATTTAATATATTTATTAATGATCTGGTGGATGGTTTACAGAGTAAAATATCAGTATTTGCAGATGATACAAAACTATGTAAGGTAGTTAACACAAAGGAGGACAGTTTGCAACTACAGATGGATTTGAGTAAATTGGAGAATTGGGCTGAAAAATGGCAAATGAGGTTTAACACAGATAAGTGTAAGGCTATGCACATGGGAAGGAGAAACATGCTACGATTACTTACTAAATGGGAAACTGCTGGGGAAATCAGACATGGAAAAAGACTTAGGCATCTTAGTCAATAAGAAGCTAAATTGGAGTGCCCAGTGTCAGTCTGCAGCCACCAAAGCAAATAGGGTGATGGGATGCATTAGAAGAGGTCTGGGGGCACAAGATGAAAACATCATTCTCCCTCTGTACAAATCACTCGTCAGACCACACTTGGAGTATTGTGTGCAATTTTGGGCGCCGATGCTCAAGAAAGACATTACTGAACTTGAAAGGGTTCAGAGGCGGGCTACTAAAATAATAAATGGAGTAGGTGCATTACAATACACGGAAAGGTTATCAAAATTAGGTCTATTTACTCTAGAAAAGAGAAGACTTAGGGGAGACCTAATAAACATGTACAAATATATCAGAGGGCCATATAGAGATCTCTCCCATGATCTGTTTGTACCAAGGACTATGACAAGAACAAGAGGGCATTCTCTTAGATTGGAGGAAAGAAAATTCCTACATCAGCATAGAAGAGGGTTCTTCACGGTAAGAGCAGTGAGGCTCTGGAACTCTCTTCCTGAGGAAGTGGTGATGGCCAACTCACTGAATGAATTTAAGAGAGGAATGGATGCTTTTCTTGATAGCAAAAGTATAGAAGGTTATAAATAGCATAATCTTACAGGTAGATAGAAGAGCGACCAAGATTATTAGAGGAATGGGTGGGCTGCAACACCAAGACAGGTTATTAAACTTGGGGTTATTTAGTTTGGAAAAACAAAGGCTTAGGGGGGATCTAATCACAATGTATAAACATATGAGGGGACAGTACAGAGACCTTTCCAAAGATCTCTTTACACCTAGGCCTGCGACTGGAACACGGGGGCATCCGCTACGTCTTGAGGAAAGAAGGTTTAATCATAATCACAGACGAGGATTCTTTACTGTACGAGCAGTGAGACTATGGAACTCTCTGCCGCATGATGTTGTAATGAGTGATTCACTACTAACATTTAAGCAGAGCCTGGATGCCTTTCTTGAATAATATAATTTTACCAGTTATGTATATTAGATTTTATGACAGGGTGTTGATCCAGGGAACTAGTCTGATTGCCGTAAGTGGAGTCAGGAAGGAATTTTTTTCCCCATTGGAGCTTATTTGACACATTGGGGTTTTTTTTGCCTTCCTCTGGATGAACATGTTAGGCTACGGGTTGAACTAGATGGACTTAGTCTCCCTTCAACCTTAAAAACCATGAAACTATGGAACAGACAAGACAGAGAGACCGATCGACGGACTGAGGGAGATTGACCGACATACACAGAAAAAGAAAGAATGACTGACATCGCTAGAAAAAAAGCACAAAACGTACATGGAGCATACGGAGATGCATCAGTGTCACGTACGTGTGCTCACGGACCCATAGACTTCCATTGGGTCCGTGTGTGCGTGTTCCGTGCAGAAAACTGACATGCTTCTGTGTAAACCTGATACACATACGTATCACGGACACACGGACCGTATGGAATAACGCACGTGTGACCTCAAACATAGCATAACATTGGTGCACGTTTGTCCGTGTCTCCGGTATATACGGAAATGGACCAAACACGCACGTGTTTCACGGATGTGTGTTTGAGGCCTCATACTGTATATCTTAGCAGACAAATCTGCTTTCTCTGTCTATATTCATCAGTCATTGTCAAAATTCTAAATTCTGAGGTAAAATCTGTATTCAGTGAAGACTTTCCCATTACTGAGATAAATTATTTGTCTGTGGAAAAGAGAGCGCACATAGGGTCCTACCAGGTATGAGATTTTACAAATAAGATGCCAAAGGCACACTCACCTGCTGAAGTTGTGACAGGCACAACTCCTTGATGCACGTATATCAAAAGTGGTCAGCAGCAGCCCCGAAAAAAATGGTGAACAATAAGGATAAAAAAGAATCAGGTTCAATGCTGTGCTAGAAACCATATGAATCCAAGGATGTGTAATAAAAACCTTTTCTTTATTTCTGCAGGTCAACGCGTTTCAAAGACATATCCGTCTTCTTCATCAGGACACAAGAAACATCTATTTCTACTGAATAGACTTGTTAGCTGTTTTTTTCTTGCCATAATACAAATTCTAAGTAAAGAAAAACGAGTGGCCATCATTACTTTAAGAATAGAAGGTCAGTCAGTCCGAAAAATTGGGAAAACTTTGAAAGTGTCCCCAAGTGCAGTGGCAAAAAACATCAAATGCTGCAAAGAAACTGGCTCACATGAGGACCGCCCCAGGAAAGGAAGACCAAGAGTCACCTCTACTGCAGAGGATAAGTTTATCAGAGTCACCAGTCTCAGAAATCGCAGGTTAACAGCAGCTCAGATTAGAGACCAGGTCAATGCCACACAGAGTTCTAGCAGAAGACACATCTCTAGAACAACTGTTAAGAGGAGACTTTGTGCAGCAGGCCTTGATGGTAAAATAGCTACTAGGAAACCACTGCTAAGGACAGGCAACAAGCAGAAGAGACTTGTTTGAGCTAAAATACACAAGGAATGGACATTAGACCAGTGGAAATCTGTGCTTTGATCTGATGAGTCCAAATTTGAGATCTCTGGATCCAACCACTGCGTCTTTGTGCGACACAGAAAAGGTGAACAGATAGACTTTACATGCCTGGTTCCACCGTGAAGAATGGAGGGGGAGGTGTAATGGTGTGGGGGTGCTTTTTTGGTGACACTGTTGGGGATTTATTCAAAATTGAAGGCATACTGAACCAGCATGGCTACCACAGCATCTTGCAGCGGCATGCTGTTTTATCCGGTTTGCGTTTAGTTGGACCATCATTTATTTTTCAACAGGACAATGACCCCAAACACACCTCCAGGCTTTGTAAGGGCTATTTGACTAAGAAAGAGTGATTGGGTGCTACGCCAGATGACCTGGCCTCCACAGTCACCAGACCTGACCCCAATGGAGATGGTTTGGGGTGAGCTGGACCGCAGAGTGAAGGCAAAAGGGCCAACAAGTGCTAAGCATCTCTGGGAACTCCTTCAAGACTGTTAAGAAGACCATTTCCGGTGACTACCTCTTGAAGCTCATCAAGAGAATGCCAAGAGTGTGCAAAGCAGTAATCAAAGCAAAAAGTGGCTACTTTGAAGAACCTAGAATATAATACATATTTTCAGTTGTTTCACACTTTTTTGTTAAGTATTTCATTCCACATGTGTTAATTTATAGTTTTTTTTTGTTTTTTTTTAATCCAATTACTTTTTATTGAAAACACGACAGATACAAAATCATACATGGTAAATTAAGATAACATTTGTCAACTGCCCGCACATGAGGGCTCCATACATTAGTATACTCCAAGACAATCCGGTTACAATTCCTCTGCCTTACACTTTAACCACACAACAACATGGGGAGGGAGGAGAGGGGAGGAAAGATGGGGACTTCATTCAAGTAAGGGGGAACAAGAACAAAGGGGGAGGGGAAGAAGGTAGGGTTGGGGGAAGTGAGGGGGGGTTAGTAAGGGTAGAGAGTTACAGTTAGGTCCAGAAATATTTGGACAGTGACACAATTTTCGCGAGTTGGGCTCTGCATGCCACCACATTTGATTTGAAATGAAACCTCTACAACAGAATTCAAGTGCAGATTGTAACGTTTAATTTGAAGGTTTGAACAAAAATATCTGATAGAAATTGTAGGAATTGTACACATTTCTTTACAAACACTCCACATTTTAGGAGGTCAAAAGTAATTGGACAAATAAACCAAACCCAAACAAAATATTTTTATTTTCAATATTTTGTTGCGAATCCTTTGGAGGCAATCACTGCCTTAAGTCTGGAACCCATGGACATCACCAAACGCTGGGTTTCCTCCTTCTTAATGCTTTGCCAGGCCTTTACAGCCGCAGCCTTCAGGTCTTGCTTGTTTGTGGGTCTTTCCGTCTTAAGTCTGGATTTGAGCAAGTGAAATGCATGCTCAATTGGGTTAAGATCTGGTGATTGACTTGGCCATTGCAGAATGTTCCACTTTTTTGCACTCATGAACTCCTGGGTAGCTTTGGCTGTATGCTTGGGGTCATTGTCCATCTGTACTATGAAGCGCCGTCCGATCAACTTTGCGGCATTTGGCTGAATCTGGGCTGAAAGTATATCCCGGTACACTTCAGAATTCATCCGGCTACTCTTGTCTGCTGTTATGTCATCAATAAACACAAGTGACCCAGTGCCATTGAAAGCCATGCATGCCCATGCCATCACGTTGCCTCCACCATGTTTTACAGATGATGTGGTGTGCCTTGGATCATGTGCCATTCCCTTTCTTCTCCAAACTTTTTTCTTCCCATCATTCTGGTACAGGTTGATCTTTGTCTCATCTGTCCATAGAATACTTTTCCAGAACTGAGCTGGCTTCATGAGGTGTTTTTCAGCAAATTTAACTCTGGCCTGTCTATTTTTGGAATTGATGAATGGTTTGCATCTAGATGTGAACCCTTTGTATTTACTTTCATGGAGTCTTCTCTTTACTGTTGACTTAGAGACAGATACACCTACTTCACTGAGAGTGTTCTGGACTTCAGTTGATGTTGTGAACGGGTTCTTCTTCACCAAAGAAAGTGTGCGGCGATCATCCACCACTGTTTGTCATCCATGGACGCCCAGGCCTTTTTGAGTTCCCAAGCTCACCAGTCAATTCCTTTTTTCTCAGAATGTACCCGACTGTTGATTTTGCTGCTCCAAGCATGTCTGCTATCTCTCTGATGGATTTTTTCTTTTTTTTCAGCCTCAGGATGTTCTGCTTCACCTCAATTGAGAGTTCCTTAGACCGCATGTTGTCTGGTCACAGCAACAGCTTCCAAATGCAAAACCACACACCTGTAATCAACCCCAGACCTTTTAACTACTTCATTGATTACAGGTTAACGAGGGAGACGCCTTCAGAGTTAATTGCAGCCCTTAGAGTCCCTTGTCCAATTACTTTTGGTCCCTTTAAAAAGAGGAGGCTATGCATTACAGAGCTATGATTCCTAAACCCTTTCTCCGATTTAGATGTGAAAACTCTCATATTGCAGCTGGGAGTGTGCACTTTCAGCCCATATTATATATATAATTGTATTTTTGAACATGTTTTTGTAAACAGCTAAAATAACAAAACTTGTGTCACTGTCCAAATATTTCTGGCCCTGACTGTAGATGCCTGCCTGCATTACCAACCCCAGTCCACCAGCCGGGGCCTTCAACTCCTAGATTTCTCTCATAAACAGCTGCCTCAGTCAGGGTCTCAATGCTTTAGCCCCCTGGCTAACCAAGCCAGGGCTATAATTCCACAGCTGTATCTCAACTAGGTGCTCTTTGCCCGGGGAATAGTTGTATAAAAGGTGTTGCATGGCTGGATGACAGCCAGGGTTCCCATATTGTAAGAATTCTAGTTTTTTGTTTTAGGGAGTGGGCAAGGCAGCAGTATTCATATTGGCATTGTTGGTCGATCCTACTATATAACTAGATACTCCAGAGGGAGCTTCAGTGGCCTTCCACAAATGGCTCAGACACTGTCTGGCAGCTATTAGAATTTGCACAATCAGTCCCCTAAAATTCTGCGGGTATGAGTCTATGCCCAAATTCAGAACTGCCAGCCCTGGGTTGGGGTGGGTTGGTGTGCACACCTGTCATTTCGCTAATGAGTCTGAAAACTGCTATCCAAAAAGGTTGGACCCTCGGACAGTGCCACCAACAGTGATCCCCTCTGGAGGCAGCCCTTCCAACAGAGCGGTGAGTAGTTGGGAATGTAATGCACCAATTTTGCCGGCGTAAGGTACCAACGTAGATGCACCTTTTTCAGCTATTCCAAATGGTTAATGCATTTTGAGAATCTTTGCACCCACTGTGTCGCAGTATGCCACGCTGAGGGGGAGGTGTTAATGTCTAAATCTGATTCCCATTTAGTCATGTATGGGAGCTTTTGCTCGTCAGAGGGGTTGTTCAACCTTTTGTAGGTTAAAGAGATTCCCGGTTGCCTCAATAGTTTTTTAAACAATAGCGCCTTAAGAGTGGGTAAGGTCGGGTTTGATCCCGGGGGGAATTTTGTGCTTAGAAAAAATGGCGATTCTGCAGGTGTTGATAAAAACACTCCTTTAGGGAGGGGTGCTCCCGAAGTATATCGTTGAAGGGCCTAATCTCTGCACCATCTTAAAAGTCCTCCAAAACTCCAAAACCCGCTGCCTCCCATCTACTCAAATTTCTATATGGAATGTGTGATTCTAATGCTCTGATTGAAATTTCTGACAGCGGGACCTGGATCTTAGTGATCATCTCACTGCGCCATATGGCTATCAATGCTGTCATAGTAGGGAGACACAGGGTGGACCTAGAACGTTTTAGATATTCCACCTCCATCAGTTTCCTCGTCGAACCCTGGTCTGTCGGAGAGTTCCCAAGTTGAACCCACCTATGGGAGCTCTCCGTGTTCCACCTTTCTTTGAGTGATTCTATAAGAGAAGCTTTATAATCGGCCATCACATTAGGCGTGCCCAGACCTCCCATTCCATATGGCAGATGCATAATCTTACTAGCAACTCTAGCTCTTTTATTGCCCTAAATAAACTTCTTGGTCCTTGACTGCAGTTTTATCAAATATCTATATGGAATTTTAAGAGGGAGACACCTAATCATATACAGCAGTTTAGGAAGGAACGTCATCTTAAAGGATTGAATTCTCGCCATCCAAGATAGCGACAACTTCTCATACTTGCCTAGATCCTGACAGTTTTTGAGTAGGTGATCGAGATTGGATCTGATGAGGGAATGGGTTGGTGTCAAACGGATACCTAGATAAGGGATACTGTCTTCGCACCACTGGAAAGGAAAGGCTGCCTCCAAAATCCTTCTGGACCTTGCGGGTACATTAAATGGTAATACTAAGGACTTTGTGGCATTCAATTGTAATAAGACACCTCAGAAAAGGTCGACAGGGTGGACATCACTGCTGGAAAGAAATATTCAACGTTAGTACATGATATTATTACATCATCCGCATATAGACCCAATTTATGTTCATGCTCCCCTACCCTTATACCAGTTATGTTCGGGTTCACCCTAATCGCCTCCGCCAGAGGTTCCACCACCAGAGCAAAAACAATAGTGGACAGCGGGCACCCCTGGCGGGTGCCATTGGTTATAGAAAATGTTAATGAGCGAAAACCCGAGGCTCGAACTGAAGCATTTGGGTGAGAGTACAAGTCCAAAACAGATGACTTAATTCTTCCTTCAAAACCAAATTTCGTGAGCACTCTTTCCAGATATCCCCAGTGCACCCTATCAAAGGCCTTTTTGGCGTTGAGTGACAAGAATACACCAGGGACACCTGACTGCTCCATCACCCCAATTAAATCCAGCATCCGCCTGGTGCCATCTTTGGATTGCCTGCCCGCCACAAAACCCACCTGATCCAGGGATACCAAGGAGGGGATTATTTTTTGGAGTCTGGTGGCTACCATTTTTGAGTAAATTTTTAAATCACAGTTGAGCAATGAAATTGGTCTGAAATTCCCAGGGGTATCCGCCGTTTTCCCCGGTTTGGGTAGTGTAGTGATAACTGCTTCTAGGTTCTCTGAGGAAATAGTCTCGGTCGTTTGCCACAAATTAAAGGTCTTTAGTAAAAAAGGGGCTAGAATAGAGGCAAATTGCTGATAATATTCATAGGGAAGCCCATCCGGGCCTGGGGCTGAGTTTCGTTTAGAAGCTCTAATGGTGTACAAAATTTCCTGTATAGTAAAGGGAAGATTTAAAGATTCTAATTGCCGGTCTGAGACCCGAGGCAATTCCAGACCGTCCAAAAACTCCTGAATTTTTTCCGGTGTTGGCTGAGGGGTTTGCGGGTCATCTCTTAAATTGTACAGGGCAGCATAATACTTTGCAAAGGTGTCTGCTATCCCATTAGGGTGCCTTATAAGTGATCCGTCTGGGCCCTTCAAAAATTCAATTTTAGATTTAATTTCCCGTTTTTTTGTTCTTCTAGCTAGTAAGGTGCTGGCTCTATCCCCCATCGCATAAAAAGTTGATTTACTCTTTTTAAGATTATGTTCATATCTATACAACAGGAGGGATCACAGTTGAAACCTGCAAGTAAGAATTCCCTGGACAGTGTAGACGACGGGGAGGCCTTGTTAATAGTTTCTAAGTGTTGAATGTGGGCTATAATTTCTTTAACTTCTGCTTCTCTTTGCTTTTTCAAGAATGAAGCAGTTTTTAGAAACTGCCCTTTAATAACTGATTTGTGTGCAGCCCATAAGGTCTCGTCAGAGACCTCCCCATTGTCATTATGCCCAAAGTATTCCAACAGGCCTGCCACAACCTCCTCCTGAATGTTCTTTTGGTTCAGTAAACTAGTATTAAATCTCCACTGAGGCACCATAAATCCACTAGTAGAGTCCTGTACAACCAAAGTTATCGGAGCGTGATCCGACCATGTTATCAGACCCACTTCAGCACCCGTACACTTGTGAACAGTCTTACTATCCGTCAGGAAGAAGTCGATCCTGCTGTACGACCGATGCCTTGGGGAAAAGAAAGTATAGTCCCTTTCCGATGCATGAAGGTATCTCCATATGTCATGTAGATGAAACTCTGCGACCAACTGTTTCAGTTCCTTTCCTGACTTAGCGGACCTCGCCGAGTAGTCCATAGATCGAAGAACTGGAGTGTTAAAGTCCCCGTAGCTTATCTCTGACCCCTGTGCGGTGCTCCTAAACATCTGGAAAAATTTCCGGGCAAAAGTTAGTTGAGATGAGTTTGGAGCGTAAATCGATGCCAAGGTATACAAAAGCCCATTCAGGAGGCACTTTAGAATAATATATCTCCCGTCTGCACCATAGGTTACATCAATCATTTTGAAAGCCACAGAGTTTTTAATCCGGATAGCCACTGCTCCTTTTTTTTTTTTTAGAGTCATTTGCAAAGAACATATGTGTAAATCTTGGATGTGGTAGCCTTTTATTGTCATCAGTAAGAAGGTGAGTTTCTTGAATACATGCTATATCACATTTGGATGCTATAACTTCTCTCCACAGCATGGATCTTTTTGCAGGAGAATTGAGACTTTTCACATTGAGAGACAGAAACTTAATACTCATGGCGGATCCCAGAAAGGACGATGTTTCCAGGCAGGCCGATTGAGAGACATAGGGCAGGCAGAGGCAGGCAAGGAGGACCAGTTAGGAACAGTGCAAGGGTGGAGGGAAAAAACAACAAAAAAAAAAACTTGAATACTTCAGCTTCATCCTTACCGGACAGCTGGGAAGTATTTGCTCGCCATAGGCGAGAACAACAGAGGGCTTAAGGGACATCACAGGTTACACGAGAGCTACACACGCCTGCGGCTGGCAAGACTCCCTCAAGCTGGTTCCCACTCAGGATTGATCTTTTTCTTCTGATCATCCCCCTGATCCCGGCGCGAGTCTGAGTGCATTGTAAGGGGTAATCCCCAGGACTTAAGTGGTTTGCTCAGTTGAGGAGGGGACTGGCATACATATGTTTTAGAATCCCTGAAGATAATCAATTTCACCGGGAATCCCCATTTATAGTGTATGTCATGCTCCCTCAGGATTCTGGAGAACTGGGAAAATTCTCTTCTTTTTGCCAGAGTTGCAGCAGACAGGTCCGGGAACACCTTTAAATCATTAAATTCATCTGGGAGGATAGGGTTATCCCTCAGTATCTGGAGTACTGCTTCCTTTGTTTTATAAAAATGCAGTCGTGCCAGCTTGTCCTTGGGCAGAGTGGGGTCGATACCTTTAGGTTTAGGGATTCTATGAATTCTATCCACTATGAGTTCTCTTTCTGTGTGTTCTGGGAGCAGTAGTTGGAGAAACTTGTGAAAGAAATCTAGCAGCTCTTTATCAGCTACTGACACAGGAATGCCCCTAATTTTAAGATTGTGCATCCTGGATCTATCTTCCAGATCCTCAAGCTTGTTTTTCAGTATTCCCACCTCCTCCTCTAACGCTGTGTTAGCATCAATCAGATCATTGTGCGACTGAGCAAGTTCGGCCATTTTAGACTCCACATGGTCTGTACGGTCCCCCAGTGATTTGATTTCCTCTTTAACTTCTTTAATCATGTTCTTAAGATCCCTGAAATCCTCCTGCAGTGATGACCTCAGAGAACTGAGTAGGGTATGAAGCCTTTCGTCTGTGAGAGGAGTGCCTGTGACACTGCTCCCCCCCCCCCCCCCCGTCTCTTCCTGGTGTAAGGGAGACACTGCAGCAGCAGACATCTTCTGAGGAGAGGGGGATCCCCTATCCCTGGGATAAAAGTCAGTAAGCTTGGCCGGGGGGGCCAGATTTCCGGTGTCTACCCTTTGGCATACTGTGCAGGGGGGAATACTCACTGTTTCAGAGGAGAGTTCTCAGCGATTTGAAGCAGCTTTGAGCCAGTTTGTACAGCCACAGCCCAGAGCTTCACTCTTAAGCAGCCATTGCCTTCAACATGGGGGGTCACACCCCCCATTCATAGTTTTGATGCCTTCAATGTGAATCTACAATTTTTAGAGTCATGAAAATAAAGAAAACTCTTTGAATGAGAAGGTGTGTCCAAACGTTTGGTCTGTACTGTATATCTGTGTGTGTGTGTGTATATGGCTGTACGCTGTGTGCGTGTCATCTGTGTATATGTGTGTGTATATGGCTGTACGCTGTGTGTATGTGTCGTTTGTGTATATGTGTACGTGTCGTCTGTGTATATGTGTGTGTGCGTGTATTCTCCCCCCCCCCCCCCCCCGAGAAAATACGTGTCTTTATTTACCTCTCTCCAGCTGTCTTTGGCTCTGCTGCCTCCCACTCCTGACCGCCGCTCATTATACTCACTGAATATTTAGTCCACTGAGGAGCTGGAAGCCGGAGCTGCGCTGGGGACTTCAGTGCCGGGGACAGCATCGCTGGGGACAGGTGAATATCCAGCAGTGTGTGTGTGTGTACATGTATGTGCGCTATGTGTGCGTATGTGCTCGGTGCAGAATCGGACTGGTTACCAGAGGATGCCATGTGGCATGTGTCTGCTATGTGTGTATATGTGCTCACTGGTGGGTGGGTGGGTGTGTAGTGAGGACCTGGAGGCCGTAGCATTGTGGCCACAGCATCGGGGACTCACCGGAACTGCGGTAACGTGCATGTCATTGCGCCTGCCCTACTGACAGTGGTGCGCTGCATGCTGGAATAGGTGGACAGACACAACTGGTGTTTATGTATGTAGGTAGAATCTCATCAGCACCAATCGCCATCTCCTATCCCCAGGGCCTGAAAACATCTTTCTGGCTATGTTTTTTACAATTCTGACCAGTGGCACTTTATGAGTTAATAACTCTGGAAAGCTTCAACGAATCCCAGTAATTCTGACATTGTTTTTTGGTGACATATTGTACTCCATGATGGTTGTAAATTCAGGCCAATATCACTGGTCAACAAAAAAAAAAATTTTTTCTGTGTCTGATTTGAAAATGGGTGGTTTTTACAAATTTTGGGGTGCTGATTTGAGTGGACAAGTCGGATTCTTTCTATCACGTCACATTTATTAGATACACAGCATTTTAAGAAAGACGATAAAAAAATATTAGGCCTACTTAAAAGCTACACTATCAATGTCATAAAGTCGTAATGACTCAGAGTCATAATAATAGCAATAGCACTTAAATTATACACTTTCAACTTAATTGCTATCAAATTCCAAATTCTAATGTCCTGTTGTTTGGGCAAAATGGGCTGATGAGGCTTTCCTTTTGTATGTAGTCTCCTCTGTTTCCCTACACAACATCCAGCAGTTGTCGCCCATCATTGCAGGATTCCATCGTTCTTGCTAGCGTTTCTCCATGGTAAGAATGTCCTGGTAAAAACGCTCACCTTGTTCTTCACTAACAGAACCCAAGTTTCCTGGAAAAAAGTCAAGGTGCGAATGTAAAATATGAACTTCAGTGACATTCTACAGCCCATTTCTTTATAGTTTTGCAATAACTCATTGACTATGGAAACATAGTCATCATCTTTATTGTTACCCAAGAAGCCATCAACAATTGCTTTGAAGGGGGACCAAGCAGATGACTCATGCTTCTTGACTTTTGACTCGAACGTTTCATCTTTTAGCAATTTCCTGATTTGAGGTACAATGAATATACCTTCCTTTAACTTAGCTGCACTCAATTTTGGAAACATAGCAACCAAATGATTGAAAGCCTGACCCTCTTTATCAAGAGGTTTTACAAAGTTCTTGATACACCCCAGCTATATATGTAGAGACGGCAAAATTATTTTGCTTGGACCAGTGGGATCTATTTGACATTTTCTTTTCTAGGAATGTACAATTTCCTCACAGGCCATTATTTGACTGTGTAGTCGTTTTTGGTGTCTCGGCTGTCCCACAGACACAAAAAGCAGCAGAATTAAGTAAAGCCACCTTGTAAACCTAAAAATCACAGCAAATCTACCATTCATAATCTTTATATTTCACAATTTTGTTTTTGTTTGCTTTTGTTGTAAATGTTTCACACACAAAGCAGAAGTTATCAGGATGGTTTACGCAACAACAACGACGTTGAACACTTGCCATTTTGCTATTTCGCTGTATTTAAAAAAGACAATAATTTTAAAAGGTTCTTACCAACACTAACAATTACACCAGAACTCTATGATTGCACATTTATTTATCGTTCAGACATTTCACTCATTCCCAAGCTTTACATATTGCGCAATACTATTTCATTGAGCAATACCACAGAAGCATTACGCAATATCAATCATATAGGACCACCTGTCCTCTGGTGACTGTTTATAGCTTTTTACACTGGATAGTACACCAAAATGAACACTATCACATGCTTAGTCCCAAAACACAAAATACATTTAAAAAATCTGCAATATCCACAATATCTAAAAAATCTTATGTGATATACCATATCTGACGGTATATTTGGAATCTGGAGGCAAAAATACATATGATTTGGTATATTACAAACCAAATGCGATTTTGTTGTTGACCAGTGTATTTTTGATGTTTATTTGTGAAAATATCGGAAATTTGGACAAAATTTTAAAAATATCGCTATTTTCAAACCTTTAATTTTTATGCCCATAAATTCCCAGTGTTATGTAAAACAAAATGGTTACTAAATAACATTTCTCACATGTCTACTTTACATCAGTGCAATGTTTGAACCATAATTTTTTTTATTAGAAGGGTTCAAAGTTCATCAGCAGTTTCTCATTTTTCGAACAAAAATTATACAACAATTTTTTTTAGGGACCACGTCACATATGAAGTGATTTTTAGAGGCTTAGGTGATGGAAAATACCCCAAAATAACATCATTCTAAAAACTGCACCCCTCAAACTGCTCATAACCACATCCAAGAAGATTATTAACCCTTTAGGTGCTTCACAGGAACGAAAGCAATGTGGAAGGAAAAAAATAAAAATGTTTCTTGTTACTTTAGCCCCAAATTTTCCATTTTCACAAGGGTAACAAGAGAGAATGAACCATACACTTTGTTGTGCAATTTCTCTTGAGTACGCCAATACCCCATATGTGAAGGAAAACAACTGTTTGGGTGCACGACAGGGCTCAGAAGTGATTGAGCACCATTTGAATTTTGGAATGCAAAATTGTCTGAAATCAGTAGCAGGTTCTCTATCATGTTTGGAGAGTGCCTGATGAGCCTAAACAGTGGAAACCCTCCAGAAGTGACCCCATTTTGGAAACAAGACTCTTTGAGGAACTTATCTAGATGTTTGCTGAGCACCATACAATTTGTTGTGCAATTTCTCCACAATGCGCTGATACCCCATATGTAGTGGAAAACTACTGTTTGGGTACAAAGCAGTGCTCGGACAATTTAAATGGCCACGGCAGGGATCCAATGTGTTTTCATGGTAGTATGGGGTCAGCTGATGACCCTTGATGCTGCCATGACTCACAGGAGATGAGGATTTCTGCTGATCACAGTGATGCTGCTCTGATTAGCAGAAATGCACAGGCGATCGAACTGTGTAGTCATAAAGTCCCCTAGGGGAACTAGTAAAATAAAAAATTGTAAAAAAAAGTTTTTAAAAATATGAAAAACTAAAAACCCCTAAAAGTTCAAATCATTCCTCTTTTGCCCATTGAAAATACAGTTAGATAAGTAAAAAAACATGTATTTGGTATTGCCGCGTTAAGAAATGCCCGATCTATTAAAATATAAATATAAAATCAATTAATCTGATTGGTACACGATGTGGGGATAAAAAAATTCCAAATGCCAAAATTACATTTTTTGATTGCCGCAGCATTTATTTAAAATGCAATAAGAGGCGATCAAAATATTGCATCTACCCAAAAATGGTATAATTATAAAAACGTTAGCTCAAGGTGCAAAAACTAAGCCGCCACTTAGCCCCAGATCCCAAAAAATGAGAATTCTTTGGGTCTTGGAATGTGCTGGTTACCTGATGCTTCCTAGAAATTCTTTTGTGAGAATAGTGGTTCTGGGAGTAGAAGTCCTTTGCTTGGAAGCAAATTGATGCTGGAGAAGAAGAGTAGAGTCTTCTGCGGTTAAGCCTTTATGGGCCCATTTCAGTTCTTTGGTTAACTGTGGGCATTTTTGCACACTGTCAGCTTTCATATAATTACCCATGATGGTTTAAAATTTACGCTGGCAGCTGTGCGTATTGTGTGACTATCAGTTTTTTTCATGTGCCACATACTCATTTCTACATTTTAAAATGCTGTGTATTCATGTATTTTTTTTGTATTTTTTTGTAATAAAGATTTATTTTGATTTAAAGTCATTTGGATTTTTTCTGGGTAGTTTTATAGGCATTAATTTTCCACTGAGCAACTACCTGGTTGTTGGTTTGCTACTATGGTCTCTTTCTTTGGTGGTCAAAATTGTAGGTTTTCTGTTTATACCTTTTGTAGGTTTTTCCATTTATTACAATGGACTTTACAGCCAGAAAGCACAACTGGCTCCTCAAGGCTGATTCACTTTTCAGTCTGGATACACAGCAGAATGATGACACCGGCATTTTCGATAAGAAACATGTATCCAAGCAGGTATGTGATCTTTTACATCGTCGAATGAAACTATGGTGGGAAAAAAAAAAACGTTGGAGCAATATATGACGAGGAATTTAATCCCTAGGGGATTATGTGTTCAAATTTATCCCTCTTTTGGAAGGGAGGAGGCTGAATTTTCAAAGCGATGGAAGGATATTTATAATAAT
The DNA here is from genome assembly GCF_048569485.1 of Anomaloglossus baeobatrachus. NCBI lineage: Eukaryota > Metazoa > Chordata > Amphibia > Anura > Aromobatidae > Anomaloglossus > Anomaloglossus baeobatrachus. The sequence continues at coordinate 192,170,880 of NC_134354.1, read as the reverse complement.
TGTTCCAGATCATTTATGCAATCTATTTTTGATTTTGACAAGGTACAGTTGGACTCTCTTGATGTCAAACTTGATAAAATACAGGGTCAAATCACCAACACATGGACAACAGAGGATATTTCATGGCTCAATACTGATATGGACACTAAATCTAAAACATGGGAGAAGCAAATCAGCGAAGTGAAAAACAAGAAGCTCCAGCGGGATCTCCTGGATGATCAAACTGGACGGGTTTATAAATGGAAATTTAGAAGTACTGATAGGCATTCTAGAAATCCCTCTGTTTCATCAGCGGCCTCATCAACTAGTGAATTATCAACCAGTGGGAAATGGAAAAAACAATTGGCACAGAAAGAATCCCGGTGGATTTTCACGCTGAATACTTTGTCACCACACGGATTAAATGAGAAAATTAGTTTCTCACCCTTCCTGTGATTTATTTTAATTGGATTTTATTTTTCTTATGCAGTACATTTTTCTTGCCTTTTTACTTTTCTCTTTTTATTTTTTCTTTTAGGTCAGGTTTTACGTGGAGGATATTGATTGGTCGACATATTTTTATGTCTTTTGTATTTGGATAGGGCCATCGCACATTTCATTGTTGAATTGTATATTTATATCACTATATATAGTGTATATTTTTGTAATATTGCACTTTCACGTGTGCTGCACTTCGCACTTTGCACTTTTATATATTTTTTATATATTTTTATACTTATGGTAAATATACTAAATATATATATATATATTTCATGATTTTTACCCTATCTGATCTGTATGAGTCCTGTATATCCTGCTTAATAGTATATGTATATGGTGTGTTTTGATATTTTGCACATTTTTAATATTGCTTATCTCAGGGATGTGAGCTATAGCTCAATATTGCCAGATATTGCTTTTCTATTTGTTAGTGGATTGATCATGGCACTTTGTCTGATTACGTTTACTATTACCCTACTTCCTGGTATTTGGAACGCATTGCATTCCATAGGTATGTTTAGAGAGCGTCCTGATTTATTTGTCATTTCCGCTGGGTGGAACGTGATTTCATGCTGGGGAGAGTCTTCCCCCAGTACTCAGTGTGTATTTGGGTTCCGCAGTCGTCGCTTCCGGTTTTGGAGCCTGTGCATCCATTTTCTATGCAAACTTTTTCTAAGTGGAACTAATGTGCACACACATGGAAGACCTTCCTTGCTGCACAATATCACGTGTTCTCCACTTCCGGTTTCCGGACGCTGAATAATTAGATGCCGTGATTGTCTTTTTATGTGGTAAGATCCATAATTATGCTAATATAATGGCATTTTTTGAATCCACCAATGCTATAACTCCTTATATCTATCTCTGTGAAGTTTATTGGTTCAAACGATAATTGTATGATTTGTTTGTTTAATGAGTGTGTATACTGTTGTTCTAAAAACACACTAAGGATGCGCATTGTAACATATGCCCTTGGAAAAAGCCATGGCGAAACTCGTCAGGGTGTCTCATTGGTAAGGTTTTATAAATATGTAGCAATGTGGTACAATCATCTATTGGCATTTGGCAGTTTAATTACTTTTGTATCAGGTTTTGATCTTTGATCATCTGCCATCTTATTGATTCTTACATTGTTTCACATTGCTATCATATTATGCCTATGTCATCTTACTATGTAGGTTTCACCATTTATTTTTGTGGCACAGCTAATACTTGATATGTTTAGTATTCCCACTGCTGGGTGATTGTGAATATTTTTTGCACACTGTCAGCTGTCATATAATAATTACCCATGATGGTTTAAAATTTACGCTGGCAGCTGTGCGTATTGTGTGACTATCAGTTTTTTTCATGTGCCACATACTCATTTCTCCATTTTGAAATGCTGTGTATTCGTGTATATTTTTGTGGGGGGGTTTTTGTATTTTCTTGTAATAAAGATTTATTTTGATTTAAAATCATTTGGATTTTCTTCTGGGTAGTTTTATAGGCATTAACTGTGGGCATTGAAGTTGCAGTCAGAGAACTGGCAGGTATAAGGAAGTAGGCAGCGTCAGAGGTACCATTCTTGTCTCTGCATTTGATACAGTCGGAGGACAAAAAAGGAAGGAAGTTTATCTGCAAATGTGAAGAATGGCTGAAATGTGGTTAAAAGTAGCCAATTGTCTCTCACTGAGTGAACATAAATCAGAAGAAACCATTTATGGTGCTGTATATGTAAACTGTGATGGTATGAAAACTCATGGGACCCTACAGTCCCTATAAGTTATGTAAAACATGCACCCCCTTCAGCACCCCTGCCTTATGCAGGGTCATTGGGACAGATCTGCAGATATTGTGGGCAACAGAATCCGCCTGAGGCTAACTACTGCATGTCCTGTTTTCCCCCACCATCAGGAATATTGCCCAAGGTGCCGCTTTTTCTTATGAGGACCATGAGTCATGTACATTTTCTACCTTTTAGGATAGAAACTAACCTACAGGTATAATGTCTGCCCCAAGTATACCCATTTGAATATTACCAGCTGTGCCCTGTCAGGAAGCTTATTGCCCTTGCTAAACAGATCCTAAATCCCTGGAAAATTCCCCTAACATTTAGAATGCACTTCCTGGACTTCCAGCAGATATATCTGGCCACATAATAGAGGATGAGACACTAGACTCGGCAGAATAGAATAAGAAACAAGTCCTGTTGCAGATTGTAGCACAGGTCCAAACTCAGTTTTTGGTATGAGCATAATGATGATAAGTAAGGATTATGAACTATTTCTGCGGTGCTTTATAAATGGCCCTAGACCTACAGTTCAGGCTGCAGTATTAGTCTCCCAAAGTGGAGCGTTACGAAATGGATTGATCTGAAGGACATAGCCCGGGGAGCTGAACTAGAAAGTAAAGAGTTGGTTTGGCTCCCCTGCAGCCAAGAAGAGGGCAGGGGAGAGGGGAAATCTGCCGACAAGAAGGAGATGGAGACTAGACTACAGCAATGTAGAAGGTTGAGCTTGTGGACAAAGAGGGCATTTATTGGGCAAACGGCCCACAAAGTCAACAGCTACTATCCTGACCCACTTCCCCCTCATAGGAAACTGTAAACCTCGATATCTCCCACAACCCATTGTCACCGCCCATTGACTCACATTCACTGTTCCCATTTTGTAACCCAGGTTTTAGTTTTCTCTGATGTACTTATTAATTTGTTACAGGCAGACGTGTTGCAATAAATTTGGACCTGCATAGAATTTACCCCCAAATGACCCAGAAATTAACACCTCCTTAAAAGAAGGCACCCTGTGTAATCTCCCACCCTGACTGGCAATTCCCAAAGCCCTGGACAGCACACTCTCCGTACCCCATTCCCTGCTTACTTGGCTCAAGAATTTACCCAGACAGTTATGGGCACATAGCAAAATAGTCGTGGGAAAATCCTTTTACCCTGTACTGCAACAAACAGGTTGAACATGTATCTGGCGTCCTCACCCAAGAACACACTGGCAGACAATGCCCCCCAGAGTATTACTCTGGGACTCAAGATCCCGTTATCATGGGGTCTCCTGATTGTACGAGAGCTGTGGCAGCTGCTTCAGAACTTGTTAAAAAGACAGAGGACATAATTTTACCCTTTTTGGTCATGTATTAAGCCATGCCCCTTTTCCTGTGTGGTTGTAATAAACTGGTGTTTAGGCATCTGTGATTTCAGACAATCATTGTACACTAACAGATACTGGTTATGTGTGTTCTTGCATTGCTATTAATTCGACCAACATTGGCAGATCTGCATAATCCTTGTATCTCATCCCAAATTAGCACTCCCAGGAAAGGGGTTTCCACAACAGCTGCAACAGAGGAATCGGACTGCAGAGGATTATTGCGCTGAATTCTGGTGCTGGTTCACCGACACACAGTGGAATGACCCTGAGCTGAAAATCCATTTTTTTCCTGGGCTTGCCTGAGACAGTAAAGGAGGCATTATGCATGAGACCCCTCCTTCCGTAGTGTGTGCCATTTCTTTGGTATGAAAACTGCTAGACCCAGGTTGTTTGGGGGATCCAAACCTGGGTCTACATATAGCCTCTACAATGGTGTATCAATGTTTAATACCCACCAGGATTAAGGTTGGGATCTAAGAAATTCCTATTATTGTTTTTCTAGACAGTGGTTCAGGGGCATACAGTCGATGAACAGTTTGCTCGTTCCACAGGGTTGGATTTGTAGATGTTATCAAATCCTGTTAAGATTTTTCCCATTGATTTTTTTTCACCTCTTAGTAAGAGGTTTTGTATTGAATGTGTACAGGGGCTGGAATTCCATATAGGGGTACTGCATTCAAAGCGGATATCATATTATGTTCTCAAGGGCCTTCCTGCACAAATGGTATTGGGGTTTCCTTGGTTAGCTTTACATAACCCCACTGTAGATTGACAAACTCAATAGATAATGAAGTGAAGTACATATTGTAAAGCCACTGTTTGGGAACCTGTATTTCGACAGTCACCGCAAGCCTTCCTGGTGCTCTTTCTGATGATGTGATGTCTTCTCAGAGAATGGAAGTTAGGAGTTACTGCCCTATAGGCCTTATGACTGCATAATAAAGTTGATCTCAGGGGGCAAAATTTCCCAAGTGCAAACTCTAACATTTGTCTAGTCTTGAGCGATCAGCTCTAAAAGAGTACATAACGGAGTTTAGCGAAGGGGCACATTTGTTGCCATTTGTGGCTGGATTCTTCTCTGTAAAAAAAAAAAAAGCATGGTGGGCTATGACCATGCCTTACCTTCTGGGAGCTCAACCAAATAATGGTTTGGGATCCTTATCATTTTCCACTCATTCTGGACCTTTTTAATCATATTGCCAGTGCCAAATAGTTATCTAATCTTGACCTTAAGGGGGCCTATAATATGATCCTGGTCAATCATGGGGATGAGTGGAAAACTACCTTAATATGCCTGAGGGGCACTTCATGGAGTTCCCTCTAATATTGTTTCGGATAGAGGTACTCACTGCATTTCCAAATTTTGGAGAGCGTTTTGCTTTCGGTTAGGGATTAAGTCATCTCATTTTTTGGCATTCCATCCGCAGTCCAATAGGCAAACAGACCGTGTAAATCAGAATTTGGAGCAGTGTTTATGTTGTTTTGTATCTGATCAGGAAGAGGGGTCATCTTCCCTCTCGCCAAATTTGCCATTAACAATCGTCGTCATAAATCGACTGGGGTATCACCATTTTTTTGTGTCTATGGTCAAAATCCCCAGTTCTGTATGTTTCAGGAGACACACTCATCTGGTGTACCTGGAGATGACTTATTTGTCTCATTTTTATTGTCTAAATGGGAGAAGGTTCAGCAATATTTGCATGACGTGGGTTCTAAATATAAATGTGCGGCTGACTGTAGATGTGTACGTGGACCCGACCTGTGTGTGGGTGATCTGGTGTGGTTATCTACCAAGAACATTTAACTAAAAATACTTTAATTGAAGTTAGAACCCCAGTTTATTGGTCTATATAAAATTACTGCTGTCATTAATCCTGTGGCTTTCCATCTGGCACTATGGGCATAATTTAAAATCCATAATGTATTTCACAGGTCTCTGTTAAAATATGTGGCTTCTGGAACCTCTCTTCTCTTACGTGCACCTCGGGTTCTAGTCAATGATTTTTAGAGTTTCAGCTTTCAAAAATTGTTGATTCCCATTTTGTGCACCGTTCATTGCAGTGTTTCGCTCATTAGCGGGGTTATGGTACTGAGGAAAGGACTTGGGTAAAAGACTCCGATATTTATGCTGTGCACCTGGTTAGTAGTTTCTGTCACCTTCATCCTGCAAAGCCAGTTTCCTGAAGGTCAAGTGGAACTTTTCAGAGGGAGGGGTACTGTCAAAAGGAGGTTTTTACAAACATCGCTGACTATCATGGCGGTGTTAGGATCTGTGGAGATTACAGATTCTGGCACTCTGCCTGCTAACTTCTCTTATGTCTGTGATCAGCACAGACAGACACATTTGCTCCCCTCCTCTCCTATATACGTATGCTGGCTGGACATTTCCTTTAATGCCAGCTATCCTGGTTGTCAGTTTACTTCCTCCCTTTTATGTTATTTTCCCCTGCGAATATGTTGATGCTCCTTTTGTTTGATTGCAGTGTGTACGCTTTTTGGTTTTCCACTGTCCATGTTTAGTTGTGGGGTTTTTTACTACGGTCACGTCTCACCCCTTGGGTGGGGGGGATTTACACCAGAGCTTGGACAAGATTTTAAGGTCATGAGGGCGGCTCAGATCTCACTACCATAAAGCGTACCTCTGAGATAAGGGACAACGCAGAGTCCCCGATCTGAGAGCCAGCCTAGGTGTCCATATACAGTCATCTCACCCCATTGACATTATTATCGGCTCATCTTATTATACCCTATGGATCCAGTTATTGGCCTTCTGAAGCAGCTGCAGCCTTTGACACTCCAAGCAGTGAGCTGAGGAGGGCAGTTCAGCTACAAGCCCAGTCTCCCCCTTACGGTACAGGCCGGGTTGGTGGCCAGTGCTCCAGAACCCAAACTGCCTCTTTCCGGAGCATTTCACTGGGGATTGCAGTTGATTTGTCTCCTTCTGTGGTTTGAGGTCTGTAAGTTGTACTTTTGACTGCGTCCTCTCTCTTCTGGGAATGAAGTCCAAAAGGTGGGAATCGTAGTTTCCCTGGTAAGTGACGATCCAAAATAGTGGGCCTTTTTTTTGCCTTCCGATTTTCCTGTGTCTGGTTCTGTGGATGCTTTATTTTCTGTTCTCAGCCTCACTTATGATAATTTTGATGAGGTGTTATTGGCCGAGGCCAAGATCCATTCACTGAGACAGAGGAATCGAGCGGCGGAGGGTTACTGTACCAAATTTTGGTATTGGTCGCTTGATATACAGTGGAGCAAACCTGTTCTCAAGAGCCAGTTTTTTCTCTGCGTTTCACCGAGGGTAAAGAAGGCCTTAATGATGTATGAGACCCTTCCCTTTGTGGAGTCTGCGATGGCATTAGTAATCTGTATTGATCACTGGTTCCGCCAGAGGTCCTATACTAACGTCTATCCGAGAGGGGGCAGCTGCCACAGTCGTGTCTCCAGAGACCTTGGTCAAGCTTATGCAGCTCAGAGGGATGTGTCAGGTGCACAGAGAGTCCCGAACTCATACGTCTGGTGGTGTATGCTTCTTCTGTGGTGCATTTCATCAACGCGTGTGTTTTGGTACCTTACAAAGGCTTGCTGGCTGAAAACTGCTAGGCTCAGGGGACTTGGGGGATTCCTGCCTGGGCCTACACATCTCCTCCATGCTGGTCACTCAGTGTTTGTTACCTGCCAAACTAAAGATTGGTGTTCATAAGGTTACCATTAAGATGTTTCGGGATAAATATCAAATATCATTGATGAGCACTTTGCCCATTCTTCTTAGTTAACGGTGGATGTGTTAACCAATCCTATACAGATTGTGGCCATTAACTCATCTTCTCTATCCCAGGAGTTCTTCAAGGAGTGCATCCATGATTTGGAACTTTTCATGGGGTCCTCCAAACAGAGCGGGTCACCTGCCAGGTGCTCAAGGACCTACCTGCACCACTTGTGCTGGAGTTACCGAGGCTCTCCTTACACAACCCTGTAGTGGACTGGAAGACTCAAGATATTGTACAGTGGAGCATATACTGTAAAGCTCACTGTCTGGGGGCTTGTGTTTCTGCAGTTACCCTCAGTGTTTTTGAATCTTTGTCTGAGTTCAAGAATATTTTCTCAGAGAAGGGCTGTTAGGAGTTACTGCCACACAGACTAAACGATTGTGCTATGAGGTTGAAGCCAGAGCCATCCTGCCCAACTGCAGATTGTACAATATGCCCAGACCAGAGAGACTTGCTGTCAAACAGTATAACGCTGAGAGCTTAGCCAATGGTCACACTAGGCCTTCGTCCTCCCTGGTTGTGGCTGGTTTTTTCTTTGTCAAAAAGAAAAATGGTGGATTTTGACCATGTCTGGATTTCAGAGAGCTGAACCAAATTACAGTACGTGATCCATTTCCCATTCGTCTTATTTCGGACCTTTTAAACAAGATTTTCGCTGCTAAGTTATTCTGTAAGTGGGTCATTCCATGTCAAGTGGACCAGTGGTCCTCACTCGACCTTCTCCGATTTTTGTTGAAAATTTATAAGGATGTACATGTATGTTTGAAAAGAGGTTCTGTAAATTTTTAGGGCCAGATCTCAAATACATTGGGCACTGTTGACCTTTCACTGGAGGTTCCACCAAGCCTGCGGCTTCAGCTAAGAGGATTTTGCAAACTTTGGCACATAGCCATTAGAGTTTTATACTGGCTATGATGCTGAAATTTGGCATACTAGCTCAACTTTTGCTGCTAAACACGATAAAATTATTACCGGCTATGACAAAACAATATTTCGGCCGCAATTTTGTGTCAAAGTAGCTTGTAAAACGCTTCGCATAAAATGTATGCCTAACTTTGCCCATATATAACTCAAGACCAAAAACCAATAGTAACTGGTGCTTTGCCCTGTACACCAAACATCTACATGACTTTACATTGCTGCAATATCACGGTCAAAGCATATGTATTTGTGGAAATATTCACACCCACATATGATACATAGAAACTTTAAAAAAAACAAATTTTACCTATTTTAGGTCAAATTTCTCAAAAAGGGTACCCCTAAAATATATTAATTCTGATATCATTAGAAAGAGCACATTTTTCTCTACAAGGATCATTGGGGTTTTTTTTGGAGTCTCTCCGTTTAAGAAAAGAAAAATGCTACTGAACATGGTGTTATTTATTAATACACAATTAATGGTAGCTGCACTATTCAAACCCTTGCGTTGGTCCATGGTGGTTATACCACAACCAATTCACTAAGAATTGGTCTTCTAATCCTATTAAGAATTGTAATAATGCTGTCTTTTGAGAATTGGCAGCCCCATTGCCTAGGAGCCATGGCAGATAGCCATGCAAGGCCAGCCGCGGGCGGTCTCTTTATCGCAGGATATCTGTTTGTGCAGGTAACTATTACTGTGCAGAATTATTAGGCAACTTAAAAACAACAAATATATTCCCATCTCACTTGTGTTTATTTTCACCAGGTAAACCAATATAACTGCACAAAATTTAGAAATAAACATTTCTGACATGCAAAAACTAGACCCCAAAAAATTAGTGACCAATATTGCTACCTTTCTTTATGATGACACTCAACAGCCTACCATCCATAGATTCTGTCAGTTGCTTGATCTGGTTACGATCAACATTGCGTGCAGCAGTCACCACAGTCTCCCAGAAACTGTTCCGAGAGTTGTACTGTTATCCCTACCTGTAGATCTTACATTTTATGAGGGACCACAGGTTCTCTATGGGGTTAAGATCAGGTGAACAAGGGGGCCATGTCATTATTTTTTCATCTTTTACACCTTTACTGGCCAGCCACGCTGTGGAGTAGTTGGATGCATTTGATGGATCATTGTCCTGCATGAAAATCATGTTTTATTTGAACGATACCGACTTCTTCTTGTACCACTGCTTGAAGAAATTGTCTTCCAGAAACTTGCATTAGGTCTGGGAGTTGAGTTTCACTCCATCCTCAACCCGAAAAGGTCCCACAAGTTCATCTTTGATGATACCAGCCCATACCAGTACCCCACCTCCACCTTGCTGGGGTCTGAGTCAGAGTAGAGCTCTCTGCCCTTTACTGATCCAGCCTCTGGCCCATCCATCTGGCCCATCAAGAGTCACTATCATTTCATCAGTCCATAAAACCTTTTAAAAATCAGTTTTAAGATATTTCTTAGCCCAGTCTTGACGTTTTATCTTATGCTCCTTGTTCAAAGGTGGTTGTTTTTCAGCCTTCCTTACCTTGGCCATGTCCCTGAGTATGGCGCACCTTGTGTTTTTTTATACTCCAGTAACGTTGCAGCTCTGAAATATGGCCAAACTGGTGGCAAATGGCTTCTTGGCAGCTTCATGCTTGATTTTCCTCAATTCATGGGCAGTTATTTTGCGCCTTTTTTACCCAACATGCTTCCTGCAACCCTATTGGCTATTTGCCATGAAACGCTTGATTGTTCAGTGATCACACTTCAAAAGTTTGGCAATTTCAAATTGCTGCATCCCTCTGCAAGACATCTCACAATTTTGGACTTTTCAGAGTCCGTCAAATGTCTATTCTGACCCATTTTGCCAAACGAAAGGAAGCTGCCTAATAATTAAGCACACCTTATATAGGGTGTTGATGTCATTACACCACACCCCTCCTCATTACAGATATGCACATCTTCTGCTTTACTTAATTGGTAGTTGGCTCTCAAGCCTATACAGCTTGGAGTAAGACAACATGTATAAAAATTATCATTTGATCAAAATACTCATTTGCCTAATAATTCTGCACACAGTGTATAAGGGCTTACTAGTGGTGGCTGTAGCTTAAAAGGCACAAATCTGGTGACAGGTTCCCTCTAAGTTGGTGCATGAAGAAGCACAGTGACAGAAAAAATACATATGAAATGTTTTAGCCAAGTTAGCAATAAATGTTATAGAATTTTGCAAATATTCCCAATTTTTGGAAAATGTGCAGTTTAATAGGTGATAGAAGAGGCGCCTTTAGCTCCTCCCTCTGGCTCTAGCTCCTCCCTCTTCCTGCCATCATAGAATCTCATCTGTAACAGCTGCCATCTCCTATCTCCGTAATGGGAAATTCATCACTGAATTCGGATTTTATGTCAGAATTGAGAATTTTGATAATAACTGATCATTTCTGGCAGAGAAAAAAAGCAGATTTCTCTGATAAGATATATTACAGAGTTCCTTATTTTCATTTGTATTATTGATTTATGAAATAAAAATTAAAATGGCGGTCACACTTTAAGTCTCCCAGGATGTAGTGCAGCAGTGAGTGATGCATCATAGATAATGATGAATTAATCCAAACTGTAAAATTCAGTGTCCGTACTGAACAGCAGGTGTTTGGGTCCCGGACCCAGACACAGACTTCTCAGAGAAGTCCGTGTTTCACTTCGGTTTTGGCCACCTTTATTATTAAACAAAAAAAAAAAAATTCAAGGGTTGAAGCAGGAGAATATACTTACCAAGCATCCCGCGCAGCTGTAACACTACTTCCGGGTCCGCTCATCGGTCCTCATACATATTTATGCTTTCCCCGCCCACCGGCAGCTCTGATTGGCTGCCGGTAGACTACGCCCCCACTCTCTCTAACAGTGCCTGTGATTGCTTGGAATCACAAGCGCTGTCTGCGTGCTTCTAGTGGAGTGTAAAATAAATAAATTTAAAAAATGGGTCCCCCTATAGTGATTCCACCAATCACAGGCGCAATTAGAGAGGGTGGGGGCATGGTCTACTGGCAGCCAATTAGAGCTGCCGGTGGGCGGGGAGAGCAGTGAATTTGTATGACTGATGAGTAGACACGGAAGTAGTGTTACAACTGCGCGGGAGGCTCCATAAGTATATTCTCCTGCTTTAACTCTTTTATTTTACAGGTAATGTTCGGCTTCCCATAGAGTTATATTGGGTTATACGGACGTTATACGGCGTCCAGGCAGCTGTTCCAGTTCACTTTGTTTAACGTCCGGCTGGACCCGAACATCTACGGGTTCACGCATCTTTAATCATAGATATTTGAGTGCACTCTTTAAAGTGTTTTTGTTGATCATCAGTATTCTGTCTCCAATAAGCAACAGCAGAGATCTGAATGCAGCTGTAATTAAAACATATTGTAACTCAGGACCAGTATAAAAAAATTAATTTACAAAAGTTACTTAAAATTTTATGTACATTATATCTGTTTGATTTCTAAAATGACATTTAACCATGAAACTACACAATAATTGACATTTTGCAACATTACTACTTTTTGACAGTATAATACATTACATGAACTATTACATTTACATTGCATGTCAGAAATAACAAAAAAAAATTATTGCAAGCCCACCAGATTGTTCATATATCCTGTAGAAGTGAATGGAGAAAGCTGTCCATGCATTGCCACCTTAAGGCTATGTTCGCACGTTGCGTTTTTTCCGCGTTTCTGCAGCGTTTTTAGCAGCAGCGTTTTTGCGCTAAAACGCATGCGTTTTTGATTGCCAGCAAAGTCTATGGGAAAAGCAGAAATCCTGTCTGCACTTTGCTTTTTTTTCAGCAGCGTTTAATTTGCATATTTGTGGTCAAAAACCATGCTGAAAAAGAAGCAGCATGTCAGTTGTTTTTGCCATTTCTGCAGCGTTTCCTTAACATTGGAGTCAATGAGAAATGGCAAAACGCAACCAAAATCACAATTCCTGCGTTTTTCATGCTTTTTACCTGCTTTTCCACTGCGTTTTTGGCTCCAAAAACGCATGCTTTTCTGGCCAAAAATTAATGGGTTCTAATGTTCCTTTACACACACACAATAACCGAAAATTTAAATGTTAAAAAATTATAAACTTCACCTATTTTTCTGATAAAATGTGCATAACCACTATTTTTTCATTAAAATTGATAATTTCCCATATAGTTTTATTAAAAGTTAATTTTATACTTTTTTTCTCTATTTTCATTCTTTTTGACTAATTCAACTTTATTTCTCAGTGTCTTGATCTCAAAAACGCATCTGCAGAAACGCAGGTGAAAACGCAGGTAAAAAGCGCTAAAAACGCACTAAAAACGCGGTAAAAACGCATGCGTTTTTAGCGCTAAAAAATGGTCAAAAGCCATTTGGTCAAAAACCAAGGGAAGGAAAACGTGCAGAATAAACTGCAGGTACTCCGACGCAACGTGCGCACATAGCCTAACTGTGGCCACCTCGCCAGGTGAGATGAAGATCAGAAGACCCCTATTCTGAAGATAGGTACAGGTCTCAAAAGAGGAGCCAAACGTCTTCAGACGTAGGTGGCTTAAATGGGAATTGTTCTTTATTAGTCAGTGTACACAATGGTTTTACAGCTCAATTTTTTTTACATTTTACAAAACTATCATAAGCCATAAAGCTGCATGAGACGTTTACTGTGCTAGCATATGAATATTTACTGGTTTAAATTGATACTAAATGCAACATGATATTTGGCTTACATTAATGTGGTACAGTCAAAAATCGCAGTATGACTGCACAGTGTGAATACAACTTTAATAGGATTGTTCTCATAAAATCTGACCATTTTTACATGCACAAATAATAGGAAAATGATTGAAGTCTTGCCAAGTAAGGAAAGGTGATGTGCTTTAAACTGTAATTAAATCCCATATGCTCAAGCCACCATCTAATATACTGTTAATCACATCAGCAAATATCAAGCTTCAAACTGACATATCATAAAGGTAAACAATGACTGCATATTAGGCAAACCTGAAAAAATAATTTCTTGTCAATGTTAATCTGTCATTTTGTTACTGTATGCAGAAATTTCAGATTTGTATTGCAGGTTCCTGTTGTTTTTCACCACACTCAGCCTCTGCTGTTCCTCAGTGCTTATTCCATGTACTTCGCTATGTAAATTCCTCAGGAGTGGTACTTCTCTTCTGCCTGGGTTGTGAATCACTCCTAGTAAACTTTGTAGCCATCTTTGACGAGTTATTTCTTCAATCGTCTTTCCTTTATCATGCATAAGCTGGGCCTCGGCAACTGATCTCTCTCTAAAAGACAAGAGATAACGGTGGCACATCAAGCTAATATATTAAATTAAGATGAAAATCAATATTCATCTGCATTCAAAAGGTTTATACTTCATATAAATAACAAGCCTTTTCTAAGTTTGATTAGACTGCCTCTTAAGGGTGCTTTACACACTGCGATATTGCTAGCGATCTCGTTAGCGATGTTACACGTCAGATCACACATACGATTTGCCGAGATCGCACATGTGACCGGCGCTATATATAAAAATGACCTATGCGCGATCTTGTCAAATCTTATCTGCGATCTGGCGTGTCACATCGCTAACGAGATCGCTAGCAACGTCGCAGCATGTAAAGCACCCTTTAGTGACCATTGCAACCCCAATTATGAAGTTCACCATAGCCCATGCCCCTTTATAACAAAGGCCTAGCTTTATTACTACAGTACAAAAAATGAAAGATGGTGCCAATCACATAGTAAAAATATTTGGCTGATTGAGCACACTGGATTTTTTCTTTTGGGAGGCAGGAGAAAAAAATTTGGTGTGCTCATTCAGCCAAGAAGATTTATTTCTTCTCATATGACAGTATTTCTACTCAGATAAAGTAGTATTTTTGCTTATGATACAACTCCTTTTATAGTTTGAACACTGGTCTCAGGAGCAGTGGTATTTTTTGGACTAAAGGTTATCCTGACAAGTGAATAGGAATAGGAAGGCTGCGGACTGAGGACCATATTATTACATCCTTGGAGAATTATTTTAACCTCTTCACGACACATGACGTACTGGGTACGTTATGGATCGTGTGAGGTTAATCCCTGTCGCCTTCCGTGGGCAGTCTGAGGATATCCGCACACATATCAGCTGATTTCAACAGCTGATGTGTGTGCCTACCAGGCGTGAGTAGAATCGCTTTCCACCCGTGCCTATTAACCCCTTACATCTCACTGTCAAAATCTGACAGCGATATGTAACAGCGCGCCGCCGTTAGCATAACTTACCCAGGGCCATCGGAAGTCGCTTCTTCAGATCTCGTTGTGACCATGGGAGCGCACGCGGTCACAACAGGACTGGAGAACAGCTGATCTTACCGATTAGCTGCAGCAGACGATGTCGTAGCAGATGTCTGCTGCAGCTAATCGGTAAGATCAGCTGTTGTCCAGTCCTGTTGTGACTGCTTGCGCTCCCGCGGTCACAACGAGATCTGAAGAAGCGAGGGCACATGCGCTGCCCTCTCAGACACAAGACTAGGTAATGAGCACTTCAGAAACATGGCGCCAGAGATAAGCGCTATGCGCAGGCGCCAACTCCGACGCAATGTTATTGAATATAAAAATTTGCATAGAGCCAGAGAGTGGGAGGAACAGGTGGCGGGGGGACAGGAATCCATGTGCATAACTCGCCCGTATATTATCAGCAGGGGTGCAACTGTCAGTCAAAAAGATGATGAATTTTTAAACTTCACAAACTTGGATTTCAAAGCCTAAACATCTGAGCTGCCCTGTAATGGTATGTACAGACTGTGCCTGATAGTGCCAGTACTGCACTGGCTTTACTTTATATATGAAAATCCTGATGTTTGGTTCCCCTTAAATTTTGCTACTCAACAAATCCTAGATGCCAAAACATATGCAATATAATATCATGGCTACTTCAGCTTGTTGGCTGAAGGTAAAGATCAGGGCCGGCATCAGCACCCGGCAAACCCGGTCAAATGCCGGGGCTCTGGGCTGCCGGGGGGCCCACTCGCAGTGGCTGAAGTGGCGTACTGCTACTCAGGAGGGCCCGATGCCTGCACAGTTACCGGCATCCCCCCCCCCGCTGATGATCGCGCTTTCAATTGTATCGGCATCGCAGTTGCCGATACAATTGAAAGCAATTAGAGAGGGAGCAGCACGCTGCCTCTTTCATCATTCTCTCGACTTTGACTGTCGGCGTTCTGACAGCTCTGCAGTAGACCACGGTGACGTCAACACTGTGCGCCATCAGTGAGGTCAGAGCGACAGAACAGTTGACACGCTGAGGAGACCAGTAGCAGCAGGGGAACGAGGAGATGTGGGTATGTATTAATCACTGTGGCCAGACGACCATGGGGGCTGTATACTACATGAAGGTGCCTAATGCTATCTGGGTCTGTATACTGCATGAAGGTGCCTAATGCTATCTGGGTCTGCATTGTGCTATATGGTGCTGTAAACTACATGAAGGTGCCTAATACTATCTGGGTCTGCATTGGGCTATATAGGGGGCTGTATAATACATGAAGGTGCCTAATACTATCTGGTTCTGCACTGTGCTATATAGGGCTGCATACTACATGAAGGTGCCTAATGCTATCTGGGTCTGCACTGTGCTATATAGGGGCTGTGCACTACATGAAGATGCCTAATGCTATCTGGGTCTCCACTGTGCTATATATGAAGATGCCTAATGCTATCTGGGTCTGCACTGTGCTATATTGGGGCTGTAAACTACATGAGGGTGCCTAATGCTATCTGGGTCTGCACTGTGCTATATTACGGCTGTGCACTACATGAGGGTGCCTAATGCTATCTGGGTCTGCACTTTGCCATATAGGGCCTGTGCACTACATGAGGGTGCCTAATGCTATCTATGTCTGCATTGTGCTATATGGGGCTGTATACTACATGAAGGTGACTAATGCTATCTGGGTCTGCATTGTGCTATATGGGGGCTGTTTACTACATGAGGGGGCCTAATGCTATATGGGTCTGCATTGTGCTAAATAGAGACTGCTTAATGTTATATGGGGGTTGCATAGTTCCATATGGGGGCTGCATAGTGCTACATGGGGGCTGCATAGTGCTACATGGGGGCTACATAATACTATATGAGGACTATGGGGCCTTCATAACACTATATGGAGGAATATGGGGGCTGCATACTACTATGCCCCCAGAGTTGTATGTCCTCTCCACCCCGGTGCTGTATACCCCCTCAGAGCTGTATGTCCCCCCACTCCAGTGCTGTATACCCCCCCAGAGCTGTATGTCCCCCCCACCCCAAAGCTGTATACCCCAGAGCTGCGTGCAACCCCCACCTTAGAGCTGTTTGTCCCCTCCACCCCAGAGCCACTGCCCCCCTCCAAAGCTGTATTCCCCCATTGCTGTATACCCCTTTCCTCAGTAATATGTATGCCCTCCAGTAATGTATATGTCCCCAGCCTCTCTTGTGATGTATATACAGCAGTGTTAGTGTGCTCTATGTGCGGCCATGTCTGTCAGTGACTGCCACCAATCAGCGTGGCACAGACACATGCCCAGGAGGAGCTGCATGGAGACAAGCGGGGAGGTGAATGAGGCTGTTGCCGGCTTCCCAATATTAGAAATCTCTCTAATATGTCTGTGTGTGCATGTATGATCTGTATCTATGTGTGTCAGTGTATATGACTGTGTCTAGATTTATGTCTGTTTATATGTGTTTTTGTAAATTTCTCTTTAAGTATACTGTATATGTGTACATATGCCTGTATGTGTATGTATGAGGGGCGATCCAAAAGTAATGATAATCAATAATAAACACAATGAATATATTAAAAAAATCTATATTTTTCTACATAGTCTCCTAACAAGTCTATACATTTAGTCCATCTCTTTTCTAAACTTAGAATTCCCTTCGAAAAAAATTCTTGATCTTAACCCTCAAAAAAATCCCCAACAGCGGTTATCACGTCGCTATTGTAGTCAAATTTCTTGCCCCAGAGGTGTTCCTTGAGGCGAGGAAAGAGAAAGAAGTCACTGGGGGCTACATCTGGCAAATAGGGGGGGTGTTCCACGAGTTCAAAGCCCGCTTCTTGAATGGTTGTCATGGCAACTGCAGCTTTGTGAGCCGGCGCGTTATCTTGGTGAAACAGCACTCCAACCCGCAGTTTGCCTCGCCTTTTCTCCTGGATAGCCTCCCGCAATCTTCTTATTTGTTCTGCGTAGTAGGAGCCCGTAATAGTGGCTCCCTTCTCCAAATACTCCACCATAATAATTCCTTCAGCGTCCCAAAAAACGGACGCCATAACCTTCCCTGCTGAGCTTGACACTTCCCTGCTGAGCTTGAATTTATTCAGCGTCGGCTTGTTTCCATGTCATCGATTGTTGTTTAGTTTCGGGATCAAAGTGGTGGATGCAGGTCTCGTCCATGGTCAAAAAACCTGACAAAAAAATCTCCTTGTCTGCTTGGAACTTTTCGAGATTTGCTATTGAAATGTCAACTCGTTTCTTCTTTTGCTCGTCGGTTAAAATTTTTGGCACCCAACGCGCGGAACCTTTCTCATATGCAATTCTTTTGCAAGGATTATTTGAATACTGCCATATGAGATCCCTGTGATGTCAGCTACATGCCTGATAGTCACTCTTCGATCTGCCAATACAAGTTCTTCAACTTTTTTCACGTTTTCTTCATTGAGGGACGTGGATGGGCGTCCTTCACGATGTTCATCTTCCGTCGATGTTCTTCCCAGCTTAAATTCTTTGGCCCAGCGTGCAACTGTGGAATATGGAGGAGAAGAGTCCCCCAATGCTTCCAACAAGTCGCTGAGTAGGTCTTTGGTAGTCATTTTTTTCAAGCAGAGGTATTTGATGACAGCTCTGAGCTCGTTTTTTTCCATTTTGATGTTCACTCCTCGGCAGTTCATATTCAAATGAATGTAGCTCCTGGGAATCGTGGCCTATTTAAGTGATTTTTTTTTTCCTGGACTAGTGGGTACCTAAGAGAGAAGAAAACATTTTATTTTAATTTCTGTGTGCAATAGAAATAACCGATTATAATTACTTTTGGATCGCCGCTATCTGTGCATGTCTATATGTGGATGGGACCCACTGAGACTCTTTCGCCCAGGGCCCACAAAAACCTGGAGCCAGCCCTGGTAAAGATTACAAGTATTCATCAAGAAATACACATTGTGTATCGAAATAATAATGGAGTCCCTAAAAGGTGTAAATAAATATCCCATATATGTAGCTTTTGCTCTCGTTAATCGTATCATCTATGATTTACACACAACGATGTCAAAAGTGACGCCGAAAGTGCGTCACTTTCGATTTGACCCCACCGACATCACACGTGCGATGTTGCAACGTGCAAAGCCGCCCTAAGGCCCGTTTCACACGTCAGTGAAAAACACTGACGTTTTTCACTGGCGTGTAAAACACGCACATGTCCCTCTATGTGCCGTGAATCACGGCACACGTGGGTTGTCTAAGTGCAATCTGGGCTCCGTTCTCCGTGGCCCGTGATTGCACTTAGAGATTAACTCACCTGTGCGCGCTCCCGCTCTCCATGGTACTGATCGCTCCTGCGGTGCAGCATCCGGCAGGCGCTGACCCCCGCAGCAGCTGCTTCCGGGTCGGCTGTGTCATGCATCATGAATATGCGCGACAGTAATGAGCCGGCTCAGAAGCAGCAGGGAGAACAGGCTGCAGAGAGTGTCGCTGGAACCGGGTGAGTTAAAATGCTTTTTATTTTAGAAGCACGTTTTTTTCTGGCACGTGTTTCACGGACCACACCACTGCGTGGTCCGTGGGACATCAGTGATGCCAGAAAAAAATGGACATGTCTCCGTGCGGCAATCACGGACACGCGGGTACGCCGCACGGAGACACGTGCAGTGAAAAATCACTGATGTGTGAGCAGACCCATTCATTATAATGGGTCTGCTTATGTCAGTGATTCCGGTACGTTTAAAAAAAAGCACAAACGTACCAGAATCACTGACGTGTGAAAGGGGCCTAAGGCTGTGTGCGCCCTTAGCGTTTTTACCTGTGTTTCCACAGCGTTTTGAACTGCAGCGTTTTAATGCCAAAAGGCATGCGTTTTGATTTTCAAGCAAAGTCTATGGGAAATTGTGATTTCTTGTGCGCACATTGCAGTTAAAAACGCAGCGTTTTAGATGCAGAAAATTTGGCAAAAACTCAGCGTTTAAAGAAGCAACATTGTTTTTGCCATTTTGGCAGCGTTTTGCTAACATTGAAGTCAATGAGAAGTTGCAAAACGCAATCTGCTTCAAAATTCTAGCGTTTTACATGCTTTTTTGATGCAGAATACATGCTTTTTGGACCAATTAAATGCATGCGTTTTGGACAAAATATTAATGGCATGATATGTCCTTTACAGACACACATAGTCCGACAATTAAATATATGAAAATCATTAAATAAATGTAATCTTATGCATATATATTTTAATAAAATAAGCCATTTTTTGTATGATTTTAATATTGATATTTGTTATCATTTTTTCCTTTTTTTATAGTGTTTGTATGTTTAAACTTTATTTAGCATTGTATTTGTAGTCAAAATGCATCTGATTTTAAGCATTGAAAAAGCATGCAAAACGGGGTAAAAAAGTGGTAAAAGGCGGTAAAAACGCAAGCGTATTTATAGCGTTTTTGTGGTCAAAACCGAATTTGACAAAAAACATTTTTTCCAGAGGATGCGTTTAGAACTGCAAGAAACTCAACGCAAAGTGCGCACATAGCCTTAGGCCTAAGCCACACGGCGAGAAAATCGGTGTGAGTGGAGTGCGATAAAACATCGCATTCCCCTCGGACCAATTCTAGCCTGTGAGTCAGCGCACATGAGTGATTATTTTCTCAGCCCTAATCGGACCGAGAAAACAATCGCAGCATGCTGCGATTGTAAGGTGAGTCCCTTTTCTCTCGCACCCATTCAAGTGAATGGGGCGAGAGAAAAATCGCACTGCACTCGCGGTACTCCGGTGTACCGTGCGTGCAGGGCGAGAATCACAATAGCCGGCTACAGAGGAGAGAGGGAGAGAAATCCCTCCCTCTCCTCCTCCGTGCCGGCCCGCCCCTCTGCAGTGCTGGTCCGCCGCTCCACCCCGCCCTTTGCACCTGAGGTCCGCTCGCATGGTCGAGCATTGCAGTAGTGCCACGTGTGGCCCCGGCCCTAGAGTTAAACTTTGAGGACATTTCTTTTAAGCACATGTGCGTTTATCCTTGCTTCTGTCTCCTTTTCACCCCTGCCACCTAAATTTTTTTTTCTATTTTTCATCCTGTGCTGGCATGCTGGTTAATTAGTGGTTGCTTGCTGTGTCAACTGCATCAGCACTATTCCAGCTTCCTTTCTATGTGTTAGATTATTTTGTTATACTCCCTACACATTGCTCATTCTGTTAGTTTACTTGCATTAGCCTGGAAACCTTATTAAGGAATCTGTCAACAAGTTTGTGCTATTTAATCTGAGTGACTGATTCCATCGCTGTATCATTTACTGTGCTTTGTTTTGCTGTTTCAATACGATCAATGTTTTATCACTAGGAGTTTATTACTACAGGAAAAGCTGTGTTGTGTCTTCTAGTCCAACCATGACCTCACCACCGATTAGCAGTTTTCTGTCAATATACGGTGTACACAGAAAAGTGCTATTCAGTGGTGTGCATGAGGTTCTATACAGCTCAACATTCTTTCACGGACGATCAAAAGGATGACCATGCTTTGAACTTTTGACGTTCAGGCTCCATATCTCACCATCCATTACAGCTTCAAACGTGAGACTACCATGACTTTATAGACAGTCACCTTGGCTAGCTCATACATAACTTTGACTTGCAACTATTTAGCATATGATTAGTTATGCAGATTCTTGTCATGTCACTGCATGGTTACTGTTTTGCTCCTGGTGGTGGAAAAATCTTTTTCTTCCTGTATACTACAAATTACAACCATTTCTCACGTTCCCTAATAGATCAGTATTATTAGGTTGATTCCCAACCAAAAGATCATTGTTTCAAATCAAAGATCAGCCATGAAGAAGATTTCTCAAGAAAAGGGAAAACACATCCAGCTCATCGATAGTGGTCTCTTGAGCCACAAGATTTTCCAAACTGCATCATGTCTGTCTCTGCCATGAGAGTTGGAAGAATACAAAGTGTAATCCATCTATCCATTCAAAAGCCAAGAGGTGGACGTCCAGGTGTGCCGCCCCTGCAACAGACTGAACCGCTCAGATCCGGGGGTGGTGATTACTCGTGGCTCGAGGGTCTCCGGACCCGGAGGCTAGGGGCCACACTCAAATGGAAAGGGGGGTATTTACAGGGGATTGGTGTAGTTCATAACGCCACCCGTGGTGTACAGTAATTGGGAGTACCGCCGCTGCTGTTGGGAGTACACGGGGTGATGGAGTGGGGCAGCAAGATGACGTTACCCTCTACGGGTAGGGGTAGGCCTCGGGACTCTGGATAGTGATGCGGGGATGCAATGCATGGGTCAGTCGGGTACTCACTCAGCAATGAAGCAGACGCTGACAACAGGGTAAACCAAGTCTCTGACTGTCGTTGCCTCTCGAAGGGAGCTTGTCCGGGTCCCATCCCTTGCAGCACTGCCTGGTGGTCCGTAACCTGCCTCCTGGCACAAAATTTAGATTGTCCGTTGTGGCCCAGTAGCTTGGAGCTTTCCAGGCCCCGCTCCCCACTCTGGCTAAGTGAAGGAGCCTGCTCTCAGGAGCTCATGCTTGGGATTTTAGTGGGCCGCTTGCTAGGAAAGCCCTATCCCCCTCGTTGCGCTAGTGCCCCAGATCTCTGAGCTTGGTGGGAACAGTCCATAAAGGTCCTGTCCTCCGCAGGTTAATTGACGGGTCGCCTGAAGCTTCTCCCCGTGTACGTCGACGTGCCTTCGGTCCTGGACCAGTGATAGGACCAGGCTGCTGACCATCCTCCTTGACAGGTTCCAGGCACCTAGTCTCAATCCCCTGCGACCGGGGATCTGACTCCTCTAGGTCCAGACCACAGTGTGCGACCTAGTTTACTTCTCCCCTGGGAGCTCTAACTCCCAGCTTCCTCAGATCTCCTCACAGCTTGAGGGCTACCACTGAACTGACTTGACACCTCCCACCTCCCTGCCTGACCCCTAGGTGGGCGGCCCTATTCCTGCCTAAGCAGCCCACTGGTGTGCCTCACAGGTGTGGTGCAAAGTGTATCTAGGATTTGTGAATGCTGGTGGAGGCAGTACTGCAGGATGGAGACCCAGAACCATGGGGGGTTTGAGTCCTGCACGGGGAGGGCAGATTGTGCAGAACCCTGTGACAACCTGAATAGTCCAGGGCGTCACACAGGCAAAATATCATAGGCCCATCACAAGTTCTGTCAGTTCTGGCACTACAAACATTGCAGTGGAGGTTGCTCATATCTTTCTTAATAGAGAGTTCACAGATGTCTATCCAAGCATCATGCAATGCACGTTACACAAGTCTGGAATAGTGGCCCGAAAAAAGGTGAAGAAGCCTCCTCTTCATTATCATCATAAAAATTGTTGGCAAGTTTACAAAAAAGTACTAAAAGTTGACAGAAAAGTAGAAATTTGGAAATGGGTGATTTGGAGCAATGAAACAAAAGTCAATAGACTAGGCTTTGATGGATGCAAATGGGTCTGGAAAAAACAAGGGAAAAATAGGTTAATGGATTGAGAAATTAAAGAAATTGTCAATTTCGGTGGAGGAAGCCTGATGATAGGGGGTTGTTTCACAGCCAAAGGCATTGAATACTTGACCAGGATTGATAGTTGTTTCAAATGTTTAAAATATTGTTATCCTTTTGCTTGTCTCTGTAGCTCTGCTAGATCTGCTTTAGAAAATACTGATTTTAGCACAACTGCTGTACCCAGTAAACTAAGTGATACATTGATGGAATTGAGATATCTCTCCCTACATCATGTTGCTGTTAGACTACATAGAAAAACCCTGCTGACAGGTTCCCTTTAATGGACTGATACCACTAGGTTGCGAACGGTGGTGGATTTTCTTTTCATGTATGTTGGATAATGAAAAGTGATGTGCACTTGAAAATTTCTCTCGTACTATAAAGAATGCAATGAAAATAAGTGGTTTTGCCAACCACATACAGTAGTGTTTTGATCTGGAAATGGTTAAGAGGAAGGCAGGCTTTACACGTTGCGACATCGCTAGCAATTGCTAGCGATGTCCAGCGCGATAGCATCCGCCCCCGTCGCACATGATATATGTGGTGATTTCTGCTGTAGCGAACATTATCCCTACGGCAGCTTCACACGCACATACCTGGTCGGCGACGTCGCTGTGACCGCCGAACAATCCCTCCTTCAAGGGGAAGGTACATTCGGCGTCACAGCGACGTCACCGCGACGTCACTAATCGGCCGGCCAATAAAAGCGGAGGGGTGGGGATGAGCGGGACATAACATCCCGCCCACCTTCTCCCTTCCGCATTGCCATCGGGATGCAGGTAAGGAGATGTTTGTCGCTTCTGCGGGTTTACACATATCGATGTGTGGAGCTGCAGGAACGACAAACAACATCGTACCTGTGGTCGAACCGACATTATGGAAATGAATGACGATACACACATCAGCGATATTGTATTCTTCTGTGCTCGTTCATCGTCGCACCTAGGATTTACACGTTGCGATGTCGCTACCGGCGCAGGATGTGCGTCACCAATGACGTGACCCCGACGATATATCGGTAGCGATGTCGCAACGTATAAAGCCCCCCGAAGACTATCTGCAATATGTGGTTTATAAGGTGTCCCATTGTTAGCGTCAATTGTGAATATAATAGGCACAACTCAAACCTCACCTCCCTATTCTCTAACTTCATCTTCTTTGTCTCTCCCTCCACTGGCTGCACATTACACAAAGAATCCAATTCAGATTTTCTTTTGTCAACCTAGAAAACTTCTACTACTCTAATAAACTCTCGCATTTTAGGACACGTCTTTTCTTGTGTCTTTAATTTTCTGATTTTCCCCCCATTCCATGTATAATACAGGAAAAATACATATATACCATGTTAGTCTATAGATAGAAGAATATTAAAAATTTAGAGCCCCCAGCAGTTGATACCTTTTTAATAGCTCACTGAAATGATGGTAATCAATAGCAAGCTTTCAAGACTTCTCAGGTCTTTTTCTCAGGCGTGGTATCACAAAATCTGAAGAGTTACATATTTATACACAACAGAACATAGATTTATGCAGTGATAAAATAAGTGATGTGAAGTAGAACTATCAATATGGGAAGGAAAGAAACAGTAGCAGTAAATATAGGATCAGTTCATATTTACAATGTGAAAGTTGTATTGTCCTCTGATTAAGGTATGGTCCAAGAGCACATTCCTTAGTTTATGTAAAAAGACATAAATCCATGCGACACATTCATTCTTTTTCTGAGTGTGTCAAAGGTTGTCAACAGTTTCTACTCACTGACTCTTTTGTCTCTCTGACATTTGAAGTTACCTTTCAATGCTAGTAATTTTCATATCCATAATGCTATGATCAGAGCTACAGAAATCTTTGGTCAAAGGTAGATTTTTTTTCTTTGATTGTGCAGCAATTAGAGATGGGCGAATACTAAAATATTCGGGTTTGGATTATTCGAGCCAAATAATTTAAAATATTCATGTATTTGTTCTGAACAACGAACCCAATCCAAGTCAATGGGAAATTCGAATAATTTTCTAGAGGACCTTGGAAGTAGGTCTGGGAGCGCTGTAAAAATACTACAATGGATAGAAAAGTGCTGAAACTGAAAGGGAACAGCATGGGGAAAAAGCCTGGACTCACATTTAGTTTCTGGGATTATTGTTAGAGTATTACATTAATTAAAGCAGGAGAATTTACTTACTGTGTTTCCTCATGACTGTCACAGTGCTTCCTGGTCTGATCATTAAAGTTTATGAATATGCACTGCTGCCCCCACCCACCCTCTGTAACAGTGTATGTGATTGGTTGCAGTTCTGCTTCCCCGCCCACATTCTGTGACGGCATCTGTAATTAATTGCCCTCACACTAGCTGTCTGGGTCAAGAAGTCAAGTGTAAAAATAAATAAATAATTGGAAAAAATGGTGCAGGGTCCCTTGTATTTTGATATCCATCACAGATAAAGCAAACTGCTACACGCTGCAGCCCCCAGCTCTGCATGTTATCTTGGTTGCGTATCAAAATACGAGAGACCCCCATGCAGCTTTTTTAAAATTCTTTAAATAAATCATTTTAAAAAATGATGTGCAGTCCCTCTTAATTTTTATACCCACCCAAGATAAAGCAGACAGCTGGGAGCTGGTATCCTCAGGCTGGGGAGGCCCATGGTTACTTGATCCTTCTCATCCTAATAATAGCAGCCTGCAGCCGCACCGGAGAACCCTACACCACTTTTTCCAGTTATTTATTTTTACCCTCCGCTTTCTGACCCAGATAGCTAGTGTGACGGCAACCAGTCACAGACACCGACACAGATGGTGGGCGGGGGAAGCAGGACTGCAACCAATCACAGACACCGACATAGAGGGTGGGCGGGGAAAGCAGTACATATTCAGAAGGGTTAATGAGTGGACCATGAACGCACGCCGGGTGGAGGCACTGTCTACCTGGGACCACTATCAAATAGTCCACAACATAAAGGTATGTATTCTTGATATAATTTGGGATATATGTGATGGTTGATTTGATAGTTTGACACACAGTAGTAGTCCCATAAGTATGCTATACTACCTGTAGGCATAAGAGTTAGGCAGTCTATTAGATAGGTACAAGCTGCTTTCAACAGAATGTGGAAAGAAATACATCTTATCCTAATAGTGGCATTTGGTCACCTATACAGCTGGTTAATCCAGCATGGATCTTTCCTTTGAATATTTTGGGGAACTATTAATATTACATTACTATCAGCCTCCCCTTGGTATCAGCCTTTGTTGATCTATTTAGAATTGTGAGTATAAATAACACAAATATGGATTTTGATTAATTCAGGTCTCAATTGTTGAATTAATTTTTGGTACACATATAACTGAATTATTTATTTATCCTCTAGATATACAGTGTGTATGTATATATATATATATATATATATATATATATATATATATATATAAAATGTTCAGAATTTATCAAGTATTTCTTACCTAATACTATCTATATGCTGTTACTTGATATATTTTAAGTGAATTCATTTGCTATCGTTTAAATTGGTTTTGTCGATTAGGATGATACAAAATATGTCCCCAAAGGTGGACAACCCCTTTAAAGGGAATCTGTTACCGGCTTTTTGCTACCTTATCTGAGAGCAGCATACTATAGAGACAGAGACCCTGATTCCAGTGATGGATGTGTCACTTACTGAACTGTATGCTGTCATTTTGATAAAATCAATGTTTTCTCTGCTGCAGATCTAGCAGTTATACAGAGCTCTTGAATATGGTGGACTACCTGGCAGCAGGTCAACTAGTCCTCTAATGATAATCTACTGCTTATTTAACAGTGATTATATTAAAACTACACTAAGCAGCCCAGTAAGTGACACATCTCTGGAATCAGGATCTCAGATTAGGTGGCAAAAACCTGGTGACAGATTCCCTTTAAATGATTATTATTATTGAATTAATTTATGGTACACATGTAATTGTATTTATTGTCTCTTTTTATATTTATGTTCATAATTTGTCAAGTATTTCCTACCTCATGCTATCTATATGCTGTTAATTGATATATTTTAAAGGGAACCAATCACCAGGATTTTCGTATATAAGCTAAATCCAGTGCTATACTGGCACTATCAGGCTGATTCTATACATACCTGTAGTGGGCAGCTCGGATGTTTAGGTTATGAAATCCAAAAAAGTAAAGTTTATATAATTAGCTGCTTGTTGGCAGTTGCAGTGGAACAGATAATATATTCATAGTTATCCCCTCCCCCTGTTAGAATTAGCATAAGTATTATACAATCGATTTACCTTTCACTAGGAAGTACCTGTGTGAGGTCAAACCCATGTGACCTGGTATCCAGCTTTGTTGGCTGAGGCCCCGCCCTTTCTGGTCACATTGGTATGACCTCACACAGGTCCTGCAACAGACAAAGTGAATCGATTGAATAATACTTATGCTAATTCTAAGAGGGGAGGGGATAACTATGAATATACACTGTGTGCAGACTTATTAGGCAAATGAGTAGTTTGATCACATGATAATTTTTATACATTTTGTCCTACTCCAAGCTGTATAGGCTTGAGCGCCAACTACCAATTAAGTAAATCAAGTGATGTGCCTCTCTTTAATGAGGAGGGGTGTGGTGTAAGGACATCAACACCCTATATAAGGATTGCACACTTATTAGGCAACTTTCGTTCATTTGGCAAAATGGGCCAGAAGAGAAATTTGACGGGCTCTGAAAAGTCCAAAATTGTGAGATGTCTTGCAGAGGGATGCAGCAGTCTTGAAATTGCCAAACATTTGAAGCGTGATCATCGAACAATCAAATGTTTCGTGGCAAATAGCCAACAGGCTTGCAAGAAGCGTGTTGGGCAAAAAAGGCGCAAAATAACTGCCCATGAATTGAGGAAAATCAAGCGTGAAGCTGCCAAGATGCCATTTGCTACCAGTTTTGCCATATTTCAGAGCTGCAACATTACTGGAGTATCAAAAAGCACAAGGTGTGCCATAGTCAGGGACATGGCCAAGGTAAGGAAGGCTGAAAAACTACCACCTTTGAACAAGAAACATAAGATAAAACGTCAAGACTGGGCCAAGAAATATCTTAAGAATTATTTTTCAAAGGTTTTATGGACTGATAAAATGAGAGTGACTCTTGATGGGCCAGATGGATGGGCCGGAGTCTGATTAGTAAAGAGCAGAGAGCTCCACTCTGACTCAGACGCCAGCAGGAGGTGGAGTACTGGTATGGGCTGGTATCTTCAAAGATGAATTTGTGGGACCTTTTCAGGTTGAGGATGGAGTGAAGCTCAACTCCCAGACCTACTGCCAGTTTTTGGCAGACAACTTCTTCAAGCAGTGGTACAGGAAGAATTCGGTATCGTTCAAGAAAAACATGATTTACATGCAGGACAATGCTCCATAACATGCATCCAACTACTCCACAGGGTGGCTGGCCAGTAAAGGTGTAAAAGATGAAAAAATAATGACTTGGGCCCTTTGTTCACCTGATCTAAACCCCATAGAGAACCTGTGGTCCCTCATAAAATGTAAGATCTACAGGGAGGGAAAACAGTACACCTCTCGGAACAGTGTCTGGGAGGCTGTGGTGGCTGCTGCACGCAATGTTGATCGTTAGCAGATCAAGCAACTGACACAATCTATGGATGGTAGGCTGTTGAGTGTCATCATAAAGAAAAGTGGCTATATGGGTCACTAATTTTTGGGGGTTTTGTTTTTGCATGTCAGAAATGTTTATTTCTAAATTTTGTGCAGTTATATTAGTATACCTGGTGAAAATAAACAAGTGAGATGGAAATATATTTGTTTTTTATTAAGTTACCTAATACGTCTGCACAGTAATAGCTACCTGCACAAACAGATATCCTCCTAAGATAGCCAAATATAAAAAAAAACCCCACTCCAACTTCCAAAAATATTAATCTTTGATATTTATGAGTCTTTTGGGTTGATTGAGAACATAGTTGTTGATCAATAATAAAAAAATTACGCTAAAATACAACTTGCCTAATAAGTCTGCACCGAGTGTATTATCTGCTCCATTGCAACTGCCACTCAACAAGCTGCTCATTTTATAAACTTTACTTTTTTGGAATTCAAAACCTAAACATCCGAGCTGACCACTAAAGGTATGTATAGAATCAGCCTGATAGTGCCAGTATAGCACTGGATTTAGCTTATATACGAAAATCCTGGTGATTGGTTTCCTTTAAATGAATTCATTTGGTGTCATTTATATTGGTTTTCTGTCTTTCGGGTAGTTCTTAGGTCCCTCATAGGAGATTTTTGTCTTTAATAATGTTTTTATACAGTCAATCCAATGAAGTTGTCAATTTCAATAAATTGAGCAAGAATATCTTTTTTTGACCCACAGTGTATTGTATTAAACTGAGCGCCTTGGTTTATAATCAGTTTATTTAAGTGTCATGCACACTATTATTTATTGGACTTTTTTTATTACAATTAAATGTCTTGTTGTGTATAAATATGTGACTCGTTAGAATTTGTGTTCTACTGATGCCTGATGAAGAGACACAAGTAGTCTCCAAACCTCGCTTTTTGTTACAATTTTTTCATTCTACCTGTTAATCAACAATTTTTTGTACCCAGAAACACCTCTTTCAAGAAATGTATATCCTGGCCTAAGGAGTCTCACAACTGATATTCCAAATATGTCTTTACCTAACATATCTACCTGCTTACTCAATTCATTGAAGTCTTGTACAGGATATACTTCTTTTGACTTATAGATTGTAAGTACCATTTGTTTTAAGCTATTACTCTGTCTTTTGATGTACAGCGTGTTAACCCAGTATTTTGCTATGTAACTTGTATTATGCACATTCTGTTGATATACTGTCATCATAAGAGACTTTCAAGATTTAAATTGATTCTAGCTGTTTAATTTACTTATTGTGTGTCAACATAGAAAGCGTTCTTCGGCCTGGGTTGTGAATGATCTCCAGTAAACTCTGTAACCATCTTTGGCGATTTATTTCTTCAATCATCTTTCCTGTATCATGCATTAGCTGCGTCTCTGCAACTGATCTCTCTCTAAAATAAACAACAGAAAGTAAAATGGTTAAAAAGAAAGTATAATTCACACTACCATTTTGTGATTTTAAGATATAAAGCAGAGATGATGCTATGTTAATTGCTTAGACACACTACGGTATTAGCATGATAAAAGGAAATCATTAGACTGTAAACTGAATGTAATTTCTATACAGTATGTCATAATAGAAACTGCCAGCTAATAGTGTAGTGGTATATTACTTTTTTACTTTTATTAGATGTCTCTTTGCTACTGGGGGTCAGAAAATATATTTTTTTCTACTGTATTCTTGTCACATCCCTTCCTGAATCTGCTTCAGTAAAGTCTGCTTCTGTTGCCTGGTGATGCTGTATTAATTCTGCAGGCAGTGCTGGTGATAGGGACGACGTCAGAGCCAAAATCTCTGCGTGGCACATGTTCTGTCCAGTCAGCGATACTGGTGTAGCTGGGACACATGGTATCACCCATTCAGGCACAATGGTTGTGTGTGCTGTTTAGCAGCTCAGCAGCAGTAATTAACTCCCTAATGAGGGTATTGGAACATTACCACATCATACTTAAATTACTAGCATATTGCTGGGAATTGCAGTTTTCTCTAGCTATTCCCCACTTTTATCCCTATTGCTCTTATTAGGCCTAAGCCACACGGCGAGAAAATTGGTGCGAGTGGAGTGCGATTAAAACATCGCATTCCACTCGGACCAATATTAGTCTGTGTGTCAGCGCACATGAGCGATTATTTTCTCAGCCCTAATCGGACCAAGAACACAATCGGAGCATGCTGCGATTGTAATGCGAGACTCTTTTCTCTCGCACCCATTCAAGTATATGGGGCGAGAGAAAAATCGCACTGCACTCGCGGGACACCGATGTACCGTGCGTGCAGAGCGAGAATCGCAATAGCCGGCTATGGAGGAGAGAGGGAGATAAATCCCTCCCTCTTCTCCTGCGTGCCGGCCCGCCCCTCAGCAGCGACGACCCGTCACCCGTAGCTCTCCACTCGCACAGTCAGACCTCAGTCGCATGGATACTACCATGACACTCGGCTCCTGGTGTGCTGCCAGCGTGAGCCGAGTGTCATGCGAGCATCTCACTAGTGCCCCGTGTGGCCCAGCAATATGATTCTGATCCACTGTTGGACCTGCTCTGTTTACTCCCTGACAAACATCAACCTCACTTACTGTCCACTGCTTAATCCCTGACTATGATTTTTGTGTACTGATCTTGTATTGCTCTTGCCCTTACTACAGTAGTTTTGACCTTTCTAATTGACTATGCTCTGCAAAATATTTCTCCACCAGCAAGCAGCTACTTTGTAGACCCCTTTGGTCTCTTATAGTTCTACTATTTTAAATTGCAAATTAGTCTACACTAGAGCAAAGGGGAATATTACATCTAGAAGGTAATTAAAGATTAATTTATTTTTTCTAGTTTATGCAGCACCCTGTCCAGTAATGGACAACCGCTTTAAAGGGAATCTGTAATGGTGCTGTAATATTGATCAAATTGATACTGTTGGTGAAGAAATCCGCTTTGTTGTTTTTCTTTAATCACCTTTTGAAGTTTTCTGTTCATTAGATTTTGGTGGACAGTGGCTGGACTACAGTGGGTACGGAGAGTATTCAGAGCCCTTTAAATGTTTCACTCTTTGTTTCATTGCAGCCATTTGGTAAATTCAAAAAAGTAATTACTCATTAATGTACACTCTATGCCCCATCTTGTCAGGAAAAAACAAAACAGAAATGTAGAAATTTTTGCAAATTTATTAAACAAGAAAAACTGAAGTATCACATGGTCATAAGTATTCAGACCCTTTGCTCAGTGTTGAGTAGAAGCACCCTTTTGAGCTAGTACAGCCATGAGTCACCTTGGAAATGATGCAACAAGTTTTTCACAGCTGGAGTTGGGGATCTCTGCTATTCTTGCTTTTTGGAGATCCTCTCCAGTTCCGTCAGGTTGGATGGTGAACGTTGGTGGACAGATATTTTCAGGTCTCTCCAGGATGCTCATTTGGGTTTAGGTCAGGCCTCTTGCTGGACCAGTCAAGAATGGTGACAGAGTTGTTCTAAAGCCACTCCTTTGTTATTTTAGATGTGTGCTTAGGGGGTTTTCTTCCAGGATATCTCTGTACTTGGCTGCATTCATCTTTCCTTCAATTGCAACCAGTCATCCTGCCCCTGAAGCTGAAAAACACCCCCATATCATGATGTTGCCATCACCATGTTTCACTGTTGGGATTTTATTAGGCAAGTGATGAGCAGTGCCTGGTTTTCTCCACACATACCGCTGAGAATTATCACTAAAAAGTTCTATCTTCATCTCATCAGACCAGAAAATCTTATTTCCTATACTCTGGGAGTCCTTCATGTGTTTTTTTGCAAACCCTCTGCAGGCTTTCATATGTCTTGCACTGAGGAGAGGCTTCCATCGAGCCACTTTGCCATAAAGGCCCACCTTGTGGAGGGCTGCAGTGATAGTTGACTTTGTATAACGTTCTCAAATCTCCCTGCAGCATCTCTGGAGCTCAGCCACAGTGATTTTGGGGTTCCTCTTTATCTCTCTCACCAAGGCTCTTCTCCCATGATTGCTCAATTTGGCTGGACAGCCGGGTCTAGGAAGAGTTCTGGTGGTCCCAAACTTCATCTATTTAAGGATTTTGGTGGCCACTGTGCTCTTAGGAACCTTGAGTACTGCAGAAAATTATTTTGTAACCTTGGCCAGATCTGTGCCTTGCCACAATTCTGTCTCTGAGCTCCTTGGGGAGTTTCGTTGACCTCATGATTCTCATTTAGTCTGACATGGACTGTGAGCTGTGAGGTCTTATATATGAGTGTCTGAGCAAAGAGTCTGAATACTTATGACCATGTGATATTTCAGTTTTTCTTGTTTAATAAATTTGCAAAAAGTTCTACATTTCTGTTTTTTTCTGACAAGATGGGGTGCAGAGTGTAAAGTAATGAGAAAAAAAATGAACTTTTTTGAATTTACCAAATGGCTACAATGAAATAAAGAGTGAATTAGTTAAAAGCGTCTGAATACTTTCTGTGCCCACTGTAACTGGGGCAGTGAGAAATTAATTGTTACTGAGGAAGAAAGAGGGCTAACACAACAACGGCCCCTGTTCAGCTAGGACCCCATGGTGTGGACAGGTAATTGCATTGGTTATTTGCTGTAGAACAGATACAAGGTCTGAGGTCTTTGTATGTTTTACGTGTGCAAATGAATCACCTCAGGAGATAACTCTTCAGAGCTTCAAAAGATTGTCCCAGACTTTTTGGGGCCAATGGTCAGTGAAGAATATTGGGGTTTGTATGGAGCTGATATTTCTGGAGACTCAATTTCACCATCATTAACCCATGGGGACGAACATTCATGTTTTTATATGATTGTGCGATCAGCGCATCAGCCCCAAATTAATATTTGTTAGATGGATGATGCTATCAATGCCATATTTTATCTCTATAGCAAGGTAAAATCATGATAAGAAACATGAGCACAATATGTTCTGCCTGGGACCTCCAGGTGCGAGGATATCCTGAAAGTTGAAGATGTCATACTTTTCTAGAAACTGAAGCTACACCCCATGGCCAGCCGTGTTATGACTCACCAGAGAGAAGGTATGTGGGTGTAACTTTTGTTAAAAACAAATGCCAAATTATGATTCTTGTTCAATGCCAGGAAGGTTCACAAATGTGTAGGATTGTTCCACAATTTATTGTCATTCTCCCCTCCATAGATGTGAGCCATTTCTGTGACACAGGTTTACTATTTTTCTTTCATGTAATTGTAATTTCCTTTTTCTTTTATGTAATTGTATATACTGGATTGTTTTGTTCCCCTTTATAACATGTTTTGTATGTTATTATGTGAACATCTTGAATTAAATATAAAAAATGTAATAGCTGTTTTCACTGAAGCCACACACTACCTTGTAACAGTTGTCAAATCTGCCTGTAAACGATCAGTTGTAGCAGTGTTGCTTGAGTTATTTTGGAGCTTGGCAGTGACTGAAATGAGGTGTTTATACACATATATATATATATATATATTTATATATATATATATATATATATATATATATATATACAGTGGCTTGCGAAAGTATTTGGCCCCCTTGAATTTTTCAACCTTTTCCCACATTTCAGGCTTCAAACATAAAGGTAAAATTTTTAATGTTATGGTGAAGAATCAACAACGAGTGGGATACAATTGTGAAGTTGAGCGAAATTTATTGCTTATTTTGAACTTTTTTAAAAAATAACTGAAAAGTGGGGCGTGCTATATTATTCATCCCCTTTAAGTTAATACTTTGTAGCGCCACCTTTTGCTGCGAATACAGCTGCAAGTCGCTTGGGGTATGTGTCTATCAGTTTTGCACATCGAGAGACTGAACTTCTTGCCCATTCTTCCTTTGTAAACAGCTGGAGCTGAGTGAGGTTGGATGGAGAGCATTTGTGAACAGCAGTTTTCAGCTCTTTCCACAGATTCTCGATTTGATTCAGGCCTGGACTTTGACTTGGCCATTCTAACACATGGGTTCGTTCATTTGTGAACCATTCCATTGTAGATTTTGCTTTTTGTTTTGGATAATTGTCTTGTTGGAAAACTAATCTCCGTCCCAGTCTCAGGTCTTTTGCAGACTCCAACAGGTTTTCTTCAAGAATGGTCCTGTGTTTGGCTCCATCCATCTTCCCATTAATTTTAACCATATTCTCTGTCCCTGCTGAAGAAAAGCAGGCCCAAACCATGATGCTGCCACCACCTTGTTTGACAGTGAAGATGGTGTGTTCAAGGTGATGAGCTGTGTTGCTTTTATGCCAAACATCGTTTGGCATTGTACTCATATAGTTCGATTTTGGCTTCATCTGACCAGAGCACCTTCTTCCACGTTTGGTGTTTCTCCCAGGTGGCTTGTGGCAAACTTTAAAGAACACTTTTAATGGATCTCTATGAAAAATGGCTTTCTCTTTGCCACTCTTCTATAATGGGCAGATTTGTATAGTGTACGACTGATTGTTGTCTTATGGACAGACTCTCCCACCTCAGCTTTAGATCTCTGTAGTTCTTCCAGAGTGATCAAGCGCCTCTTGGCTGCATCTCTGATCAGTCATCTGCTTGTTTGACATGACATTTTTGAGGGACGGCCGAGTCTTGGTAGATTTGCAGTGGTATGATACTCCTTCCATTTCAATATGATCTCTTGCACAGTGCTCCTTGGGATGTTTAAAGTTTTGGAAACCTTTTGTAACTAAATCCGGCTTTAAACTTCTCCACAATAGTATCACGGACTTGCGTGTTGTGTTCTTTGGTCTTCATGATGCTATCTGCGCTTTAAACAGAACACTGAGACTATCACAGAGCAGGTGCATTTGTACGGAGACTTCATTACACACAGGTGGCTTATATTTATCATCATCAGTCATTTAGGACAACATTGGATCATTCAGAGATCCTCAATGAACTTCTGGAGTGAGTTTGCTGCACTGAAAGTAAAGGGAACTAATAATATAGCACACCCCAATTTTCAGTTATTTATTTTTTAAAAAGTTCATAATAAGCAATAAATTTTGTTCAACTTCACAATTGTGTCCAACTTGTTATTGATTCTTCACCATAACATTCAAATTTTTATGTTTATGTTTGATGCCTGAAATGTGGGAAAAGGTTGAAAAATTCAAGAGGGCTGAATACTTTTGCAAGGCACTGTACATATATATATATATATATATATATATATATATATATATATATATATATATATATATATTGTGATAACACACTCAGGGATCGCCTTTGCTGGGTTCAAAGGGCACGTATTCACCTCAGGCAGACAGCTGAATTCTAAGGTGTAACTGATGTTTGGTCAGGTTTATTGCAGTGAAGCATAAACAAAAGAAAAACACCAACAAAATAAATCCTTGCCTGTCTGGCGCCAACTATACATGGTGATATCCTAACTACAAACTGGAGGGCTTCTCCCTTCCAGCTAAACCATACAGACATCAAGTACTGCTCCAACTTACAAGTGTCTCCTACACAGACAGGTTTACTGTGTTGCCCAGTTGGAGACCCTCCCCCAACTTCTCAGACTCCTTTTACATCAGTCCTTCACCTCCCATTAATCCATTAGCAGCCAGGTGATCCTGACCAGGCTAAGTCACATAGGACCGATACCGGGGTGAGATATACCTGCTCTCATCCACTAATCCCACATGAGTCTCACAATATATATATATATATATATATATATATTCCATATTTTGGAATCGGTTGTATGTATGCTATACCCGCACTGTGAGCTCCCCAATAATTGGCCTAACAGTGAAAGCAACTGTCGCCTCCTTCATCAATCGTCATTCAATTGCTCATTGTTCTGATGATTGGAGGCAGCAGAGAACTATTCTTGAAACACTTCTTCCAAGAGCCGTAACGTTTTAATTTTTCCATCAACAGCCAAATGATGGCTTATTTTTAGGTCACAATTAGTACTTTTGAATGACACCATTCATTTTAACACGCGGTGTGCTGGAAAACGGGAACAAAATTCAAGTGCAGTGAAATTTTGAAAAGAAAGCAAGCAATTCTACAATTATTTTTTGGCTATTTTCTATAGTGTTCATTGTGCTGTAAAAATCACTTTGCAATATAATTCTTCAAGTCACTACGACTATGATGATACCAAACTTGAAAAATTTCTTTTATGTAAATAGAGAAAAAAATGGGAAATTTGTAAATCAAGTTTGCTTGTGTCTCCATTTTCCAAGACCCATAACGTTTTCATTATTGGACAATAGAACAGGCTTACTTTTATGTGGCAAGCTGATGTTTCTATTGAGAACATTTTAGGATAGATGCAATGTTTTGATCGTTTCTTATTTTATGTTTTTGCAGAGTGGCTTCAACCAAAAAACATAGCTCCTGACTAATTTTTTTTTCTTTGTAATTTTTTTTTATGGATCGGGTTAGTTAATTATATATTTTCATAGATCACACTCTGCAATGCCAGATATAAAAAGTTTTTTTTCATTTAATGGGAGAAAAGGGGAGTAATTTTATTGTTTATGGTTTTTTTTTTCCATATCTTACATTAGTTTTAAACTTTTTACTTTATCTGTTAGTCCTTTTAAGGGATTTGAATCTGTGATCATCTGATCACCTATATCCTTAGGTGTGTTGTAAATGCGTAGGTTAATCGCAGTGTGTGGAGCTCGTCTCCAACAATGGCAGTTAGAGGTCGATGATGGCTGAATGGGCATGATAGCTACGAAGTCTATGTAGTTTAACAGCAGCAGGAGAGAATCTCTTTAAGACTGGCAACACACATCCATTTTTTTTGTACGTGTGCGGTACGTATTTGCACGTACCGGAGACACGGAGACCCATGTTATTCAATGGTAGATGGCACACACACGTAAAATCACACGGAACGTGTGTCCGTGTGGTAAGTACGTGTGTGCGCTTTTCTACACGGACGACATGTCCGTTTTTTGCCAGCAGCACGCAGGCACGGACCCGCTTTAGTCTATGGGTCCATGCCTGCACGGACCGCACACGGAGTATGTCCGTGTTCAGCACGTATCGTCCGTGTCCGTTTTTCATCAAAAAAATTTGAAACACTTGTTTCC
The DNA here is from genome assembly GCF_048569485.1 of Anomaloglossus baeobatrachus. Classification (NCBI taxonomy): domain Eukaryota; kingdom Metazoa; phylum Chordata; class Amphibia; order Anura; family Aromobatidae; genus Anomaloglossus; species Anomaloglossus baeobatrachus. The sequence goes on along the minus strand of NC_134354.1, from coordinate 192,133,162 downwards.
AATCTATCAGGTCATTTGAAAGCAAACAACAACACCAGGATCTCATGATGAATGATTAAAATCGTTAATTGGGTAAGAATGTGGACCTTTAAAAACGGACTGCACACGTACGTATTTTATGTCAAAACTGACATTCCACACGCACACACGGCTCGTATACGCCATCACACGGATGCCATACGTACCAGAGAAACGCCCCAAAAAAACGGAACACGGACCCGAAAAACGGACCGTGAGACACGTACGTTTTTTTTGCGGAAGTGTGTTTTAGGCCTAAAATATATTGAGTTGGGAGAGTAGCAATTGGAATAAGGAGAATTGCTCTATAAATGAAAAGTTGAGGGGTGAGAAATACAAAATCTGATCACCTCCATTCCTCCGAATGAATAGAATGTATTATTTATTTTACAGATATTTAAATTAATAAGAAGAAATGCTTTCATTTCAAATACCTGTTTGTCTTTTTCTCTGAGGGAAGAGATGCCAGTTTTTTATTATTAGTTATTAGACCAATAAGTATGATTCTATAAAGGAATATGTGATCTTGAAAAACTCTTCCATATCATTTCTATTGAAAAACAACTTGTTCATACGTTCAGTCTTCAGGCGTTTTTCCACTATGAAGCTGCTTTATGTTTTACAAGTCAATATGAATTTTATAAAGACGCTTAGGTGTTTTGTTTTGTTTATTTTTTGTGGCTGTTTTCATATAATAAATTACTAGTCTTTTATTTATTACTTAATGAATTTCAAAAATCATGAGGTAATCGCTGATAAAAAGCTAAAATATATTTACAAAAGGGAAAAGTTTAATAAAAAATTAAAGAATGTTTTCTAAAGTGGTTTCCTTTTGAAAAACTCATGTTTGACCACTCGAGAAAAACGCTATGTGGAAATCAGACAGAAAAAGCTGTGTTTTTTTCTGCGCTGCTGTGAGGGATCATCCATGAGGAAGATTTCAAGGATACACTAGTGTAGAACAGGCAGTTTCTTCTATGCATTTCAAAGTTATCAAGCTGGATAGCTTTGAAATGCATAGAATAAACCGCCTGTTCTCCAATCGTGTGTCTTAGAAATCTTCTTGTTTTATTTACTGCCCCATTCTACGTCCTGTTGTGTATAAATATGTGACTCTTCAGATTTTGTGTTATATTGAGCCTGAAGAAGAGACCTGAGTAGAGTCATAGACAAAAGTTTTGAGAATGACACCAAAATGATATTTTCACATGATCTGTTGCCCTCTGGTTTTTAATTGTGTTTGTCTGATGTTTACATCACATACAGAAATATAATTGCAATCATAATATGAGTACCAAAAGGTTATATTGACAGTTAGAATGAGTTAATGCAGCAAGTCAATATTTGCAGTGTTGACCCTTTTTCTTCAGGACCTCTGCAATTCTCCCTCTCAATCAACTTCTGGACCAAATCCTGACTGATAGCTGTCCATTCTTGCATAAGCAATGCTTGCATTTTGCCAGAATTGTTGGTTTTTGTTTGTCCACCCGTCTCTTGATGATTGTCCACAAGTTCTCAATGGGATTAAGATCTGGGGAGTTTCCAGGCCATGGACCCAAAATTTCTATGTTTTGTTCCATGAGCCATTTAGTGATCACTTTGCTTTCTGGCAAGGTGCTCCATCATGCTGGAAAAGGCATTGTTGGGCACCAAACTGCTCTTGGACAGTTGGGAGAAGTTGCTCTTAGAGGACATTCTGGTACCATTCTTTATTCATGGCTGTGTTTTTAGGCAAGCGTGTGAGTGAGCCGATTCCCTTGGCTGAGAAGCAACCCCACACATGAATCGTTTCAGGATGCTTAACAGTTGGCATGAGACAAGACTGGTGGTAGTGCTCACCTCTTCTTCTCCTAATAAGCTGTTTTCCAGATGTCCCAAACAATCAAAAAGGGGATTCATCTGAGAAAATGACTTTACCCCAGTCCTCAGCAGTCTACTTCCTGTACCTTTTGCAGAATATCAGTCGGTCCCTGATTTTTTTTCTGGAGAGAAGTGGCTTCTTTGCTGCCCTCCTTGAAACAAGGCCTTGTTCAAAGAGTCTCCGCCTCACAGTGCGTGCAGAAACACTCACACCAGCCTGCTGCCATTGCTGAGCTAGCTCGGCACTGCTGGTAGTCCGATCCCACAGCAGAAACAGTTTTAAGATACGGTCCTGGCGTTTGCTGGTCCTTCTTGGGCACCCAGTAGCCTTTTTGGCAACAATGGAAGCTCTCTCCTTGAAGTTCTTGATGATGCGATAAATTGTTGACTGAGGTGCAATCTTTGTAGCTGCAATACTGTTCCCTGTTAGGCCATTTTTGTGCAGAGCAATGATGGCTGCACGTGTTTCTTTAGAGATAACCATGGTTAACTGAAGAGAAACAATGATACCAAGCACCAGCCTCCTTTTAAAGTGTCCAGTGGTGTCATTCTTTCTTAATCATGACTGATTGATCGCCAGCCCTGTCCTCATCAACACCCACCCACACCTGTGTTAATGGAACAAACACTAAAACAATGTTAGCTGCTCCTTTTAAGGCAGGAATGCAATGATGTTGAAATGTGTTTTGGGGGTTAAAGTTCATTTTCTTAGCCAATATTGACTTTGCAAGTAATTGCTGTTAAGCTGATCCCTCTTTATGACATTCTGGAGTATATGCAAATTGCCATCAGAAAAACTTAAGCAGTAGACTTTGTAAAAATTAATATTTGTAGCATTCTCAAAACTTTTGGCCATGACTGTAGTCTCGAAATCTTGCTATTATCACCATCTTTTCAGTTAGCCATTAAAAGTTATCAACTACAGAGGACTTCAGTTCTTTTAAACAATTTTTTATCTCTACTGGCTAACACGGTAAAAAGATATATTTTACCTGTTAGAAATCTTCACCATGGATGATCCTTCACAGCAGTGCAGAAAAAACACACCTTTTTTCCATCTGATCTCTGCATTTACACGTATATCTGAAGAAGATGATTATACATCTCTTACGGAGTTGTGAATCACACAACCACACCAGGTGAGTTTACTACTGTCATCTGTATCTTGGCTATTAATAATTAATAAGTTAATACCCTATTGCACTTTTTTACTCCCCTATTCCATAAAACCTCTATGTGCACATGCCCTAAGGGGTACTTTGCACGTTGCGACATCGCTACTGCGATTTCGTCAGGGTCAAATCGAAAGTGACGCACATCCGGTGCCAGTAACGATGTCGCAACGTGTAAAGCGTAAATAGGCAATCTGTGTAGCGTCGGTCATTTCTATAATGTCGGTACGAAGTTGTTCCTCATTCCTGCGGCAGCACACATCGCTGTGTGTGAAGCTGCAGGAGCGAGGAACATCTCCTACCTGTGTCCACCGGCTATACAAAAGGAAGGAGGTGGGCGGGATGTTTACGTCCCGCTCATCTCCACCCCCTTCTATTGGCTGCCTGACGTGTGACGTCGCTATGACGCCGCACGACCCGCTCCCTTGGGAAGGAGGCGGGTCGCCGGCCAGAGCGACGTCGCAGGGCAGTCAAGTGCGTGTGAAGCTGCCGTAGTGATAATGTTCGTTACGGCAGCTATCACAAGATATCGCATGTGCGACGAGGGCGAATACTATCGCGCTCGGCATCGCTATCATCGGCTATCGATGTCGCAGCGTGCAAAGTACCCCTAAGGGTCTCTAGCCAAGCATGCAGGGTTTCACCACCCTTAATCTGCCACTGAAAGAAAATTGTAACTCCTCATTTGAGGTTTAATTATTTATCATTTGGCAGAATTGCTAATCTGTATGTTCACCATTAGAAACTTAAAATTGGTGGATTTAGATTATGTGCTTTAATATTCCATCAGTTGTATGCTAAATCTCATTTTCTTTTCACTCTCCAGTAAATTATATTTTTATACATCACATCAAGAAAATAATTGGAGGGGGAAAAAAAGCATATTTATTATACAGTAAACAAAAATACCACAGTTATCATGACCCGATGTGCTCTGTGTATAACATTTGTATAACATTATTAGGGTAATGATCTTTTAGTAAAGAAATAGTTTGATCTGCCTATTGTCTACAGGTAGATATCTTGCCTGTGTTCAGCTTATATGTATTGTGAGCAAAAAATTAGCTGCTAGATTACCCAAAGAAAAAATGGAACAAAATTGTAGGCTTTGCTACTTCCTACTGTAACCCAAGCTTGAATCAATGCATATTAGGTACAAGAGAGACGTTACTTTTCTGTGTTCTCGAAGGCAAGTAGATAGGCAAAGGAGACCATTGCTAGGAAAGTCACCAGCTGCAGAGATTTCTGTGATAGGAACATCTCTGGAATCTGTAACAATATAAAAATTGAAATGTAAGAAATTGCCTCTTTTCTGTATAGTCAAGTTTTAAAATAATTATGCAAAATACTGACCAAAATAACCCGTGTGAAAGAGGAATGCTTATACTGATATTCAGAAGAACATATTCACATGAAATGTGTCTGCCACATATATTTACTGCATTTCTTCCTCTATTTTGTGTCAGTATTTGAAAATATCTCATACTACTGAAAAATGCAGAATCAGTCAAAAATACTTCCAAAATGCCACATGAACATAGTGTGGTGCTGACCGTAAACATTAAATAGCTGTCAGATGCATGATGTTTTGGCCGATCTTTCAGCTGAAAGCCATTTCGTTCATCTACCCATACACAGGAGTGCCTGTTCAGATGAGCACTCTTGTGTAGAGATGAGTGACCCCGAAGTTCGGTGTTTGTACTGAACGCAGACTTTATTAATAAAAAACAGCGTTTGGGTGCTTTACGCATGCAAACCACTTGCATGAGCATCGCTGTTGGGTACCATCGGTGCTCATCCCAGTGCAAGTCGCTTGCAGTATTTGAACTGCTCGCACTGGGGGGTAACAACAGGATGATCAGATATAGTGTACACCAAACAATAAAAAAAATGGAAAAACTCTGCCCACCCGCCCTCGGAAAAGATCTGTTTATGACTGGCTGCATGGTGGCTGAGACCTGAACTGCACAATTAGTGACTACCATTGGGGTTCAAGTCAAATCCGTGTCCCAAACCGAAACTTATCAAAAGTCCGGCTGCACTTGCCAAACTGAACTTCCACAGGTCCATTCATCTCTACTCCTGTGTTTTCTATCAGAAAGCTGCTGACTGACACGTCACCCAGCAGCATGTCTCTGAAAGAACAGTGCAATCAGCAGTCTGAAATTAGACATGAGCAATAAGCGATACCTCTCGACCGGTAATTAGCCGGCAACCACATACCTATTAACCCATCAGCTGAACCTGGCAGTATCAGTGGGTTCAGCCTCCATTACTCTGTGTATGGGCCATCAATTGCTCAATTGAAGCAACAACAAAGAACAAAGAGATTTTCACTTCTAAAATTTACAAAGACCAAAAATGTAACTGCAAGTTCCTTATTTAACCTGCAGCAGCTGCCAAAATCAGGAATTCCACGATGATCAGGTTGTTTTTTTTTAAAGCGTTTATGGTCAAAGGTCTAAAGATTAAGAAAAATAGTTTAAAACAACTTTTTGAATTGAACTTATTTTAGACAAAATATACCTTAACCAGCACCATCACTATTTAGATATATAGCTAATAATTCTAGTAGAAAAACAAAATAGTAGAAAGAAGAGAGAAAAAAGGAGGACGGATGGAAAGGCAAAAGGGCACTGAGGGGAGGAACAAGGAAAATATGGATATATGCTGTGTGCAGATTTATTAGGCAATTTTTAAAAATCATTTTTATTATTAAACAACTACAGTGCTGTCAACCAATCCAAAAGGATAGTATACCTGAATATTTTAGAAAGTAAAAGTGAGGTTTTGGAATTCTTATGAGAATATCTATCTGTGTGCAGAATTATTATGCAACTAAATGAAAAACTTACATTTTCCCATTTCAATTGTTTATATTCATCTGTTAAAGTGACAATAATGTCACCATAATAACTTTTCTGTTGAATAAGAGACGATAAGGCTAGGCACGCACTTTGCGTTCACCTACTTGCAGTTCAAGAAGCACATATTTCCCATAATTGATTTGACCAAAGTTGCCTTTTTCAGTAATTTAGCGCAGAAAACGCATGCGTTTTTAACGCGTTTTGGATGCGTTTTCAGCGCTTTTTACCTGCGTTTTGATAGATGCGTTTTGTACATCAAGACACTGCTAAATAAAGTTTAAATATTCAAACTAATTAAAAAAAATGGTAATAAAGGATCAAATCTATATTTACAGGAAAAAACATGAAAATAGATTAAATTAAAGAATTTATAGCGGTAATCTGATATTTTATGGATAAATAGCAATAATTTAATAAATTTCTAATTTTTATTTGTCGGACTATGTGTGTGTGTAAAGGGACATATTATATCATTATTTTGATGTCCAAAAAGCATGCATTTTTTAAGTCACAAAAGCATGTTTTCTGCACTGAAAAAGCAGGTAAAACGCAGGAATTTGCAGGAATCTTGGTTTTTGTCATTTCTCATTGACTTCAATATTAGCAAAACGCACCTAAAATGGCAAAAACAACTGACATACTCCTTCTTTGAACGCATGGTTTTTGCCACAAGATTTGCAAATTAAACGCAGCGTTTAGAAACGCAAAGTGCGGTCTAGAAATCCCCATTTTCCATAGACTTTGCTGTGAAATCAAAACGCATGCCTTTTGGCATGAAAAAGGTGCTTCTCAAAACGGACCTAAAAAGCAGTGGAAACGCAGGTAAAAACGCAAAGTGCGTGCGTAGCCTTAGGCTTCCATACATGTATGGCACCGCAGGAAGTGCGTTCCACAAATATATATTATATATATTTTAGCTGATACCCTGCAGAAACGCCAACTATCGGTGGTATGACCAATTGCAGGTGTTTAACCCCTCTGATGCTGCTGTCAATAGCAACAGCGGCATCGTTCTGCTTAATAGGTTGAGTGGGATCGCTTTTCGCTGGTTTTCCTCATTCTGCCTTCCAAAAATCAAATAGAAAGTGATATAAAAAGGACTTGAAAATGGTAGCAATAAAAACTTCAACTCAATCTGAAAAAAACAAGCCTTTACATGACTCTCAGCAAAATATAGAAAAATTATAGCGTTCAAAATATGGTTATGTAAAAACTTATTGGCAAATAATGCATCTTTTCGTGTGTGATAGTAGCCAAACATAAAAATTATATAAGTCCGGAATTGCTGTAATCGTACTGACACAAAGAATAAAGCCGTCTTATCACTTATACTGTCTGAGAAATGGCATAAAAAATAACTAAAAGCCATTCTTGAACTGCAGTTGATAGGTTCATTTTGCCTCCCAAAGTAAGGCGCAGCTTACATTTATCCTACACTTTAGGCTCGTTTCACATGTCAGTGAAAAACACCGACGTTCATCACTGACGTGTAAAACACGCACATGTCCCTCCGTGTTCCGTGACTCACGGCACACGTGGGTTGTCCATGTGCAATCCGTGATTGCATATGGACATTACTCACCTGCCTTTGCTCCTGCTGTCCATGGTGCTGATCTCCTCGGGTCTGCAGCGTCTGGCCACCGCTCTCAGCAGCTACTTCCTGGTCGGCTATGCCTGCTCTCATGAATATTCATGAGCCAGGCAGGAGCTGCCGAGAGCGGAGGCTGCAGAGCAAATTGCATGCAAGGTAAGTTGAAAATATTAAATATTTAATATGTCCGTGATTTTCTGGTACGTGTTTCATGGATCACACACGGATCACACCATAGTGTGGTCCATGGGTCATCAGTGATGCCAGAAAAAAACTGACTTGTCTCCGTGCAGAATCACGGCCACGGGTGTACACTGCACGGAGACACGTTCAGTGAAAAATCACTGATGTGTGAGCAGACCCATTGATTATAATGGGTCTGCGTATGTCAGTGATTCTGGTACGTATAAAAAAAAGCACATACGTACCAGGATCACTGACATGTGAAGGGGGCCTCACACTGAGCGCTTACATCAGGGTTTCCACGGAAATCCGTGATCTAGATGGAACCCCTCATGGAAGATTTCCTATAATGAGGCAGATTGAGTCACCTTGGTCCATGACCTTGATCCACCTGACGGTCTATGATCTGGCAGTGCCCTTTTTTTAAGCTTGCTTAAAAGTGTGGCTGTGCACCTCTAAAAAAAGACACCGCTGAACAGAGGCCAGTTGAAGTCCAGAGTAACTGCTGCTTCATTATAGTGTGTGGGTCTCTTGGGGTTTCATCTGTATCATGTCATTTGAAGATTAAGATAAAAATCCCATGTCAGTGCTCAGCATGAAGTGCAAGATAAATTCTCCAACTCAATTCAGAGAAAAAAGACAGGTCCATCATAGGTCAATGGAAATATAGGAGGTTTCCTCATTTCTGGTAAGACAGGTTTTGGAAAAGTAAAATGGTTCCACCCAAAAGAAATCTAGCATATTCTGCACTTACATATCTAAATGCTCCACTCCCTTCTGAGCACCACAGTGTGCTTAAACCACATTTAACATCCATATGTTTGCAGTTACTGAAGTGAGGAAAACCTGCTTAATTTACGATGTGCATGTCTACAGAAGCACAAACCGGGCACAATGTACAGACACTACAACATATTGGGCACTACAATGTATTGGACACTACAATTGCAAGTTTACAATTTTCACTCAGTAACATCACTTACTGCTTGTTTCTGGAAAACACCAATGGAGTCAAAATCATCACTACATCTGTAGATACATTCCCAGAGGGATGTAATTTCCCAAATGAGATCACTTGAGGGGTGATTATACTGTTCTGGCACTTAATGGGCTCTGTCCTGAATATTGCTGTGCGGCTAAGCAGAACTTGTTCAACCACATAGTGAGATTACCATGTTCATCAAAAATTGTGTGAAAAATGTTGGTACCATTTTTACCCATTTCCCCTTGTGAAAATGTAAAATTTGGGGCTAAACCTGAATTTTTATGGTAAAAATGTAATTATTTTTTCTTCATTGCCCAATGATATAAAGCTCTGTGACACACCAGAGGTGTCACTAAGATTACTGCACCCCTTGATGAAATCATTTAGGGGTGTAGTTTGTAAAATGGGGTCACATGTGAGGGTTCTGCTGTCCTGGCACCTCAGCAGCTCTATCAGGAGCTCACATGGCAACCAAAAACCATAATAGTAAAATCTACACTTAACTATGGAATTCCTTCCCTTCTGAGCTTTATACTATGACTCAAAAGTATTTTTCAGCCACATATGGGATATTGGCATACATGGGAGGAATTACATGACAAATTGTACAATTTCGTTTTTACTATTAGCCCCTTTGAAAATTAAAAACTTGGGTCAAAAGCAATAATTTAAGTGTAAAAATGTTTTTCAGTTACTCAGCCTAATGTTCTAAAATTCTGTGACTCACCTGAGGTTTAAAAATGCATACTACACCCATACATAAATTCTTCGTAAGGTATACACTAGTCATAAAACGTTAGGGATATTTTGTTTTCAGGTGAAATATCAGGATCCTAAAATGCACGCTAATCTTTTAAAGTGAACTTAATGTGACCTTCTCTAAATGAACAACTGTTCAATGTTTCACTACTTTTTACACAATTTACTGTTCTCGAACAAGGAGTAAAATTCTAAAGAGGTGTTTGATCCATAAATCGCCTAATAAATTTTGGTGTTCAACTAGAATTGGTATTTAAACAGTCCTTCTCATTATGCTGTTCTCATTTTGACATCATGAAACCAAGATGACACCTAACAATTGATGAACAGTAGCTCACCATCATGAGGCTTAAAGCAGGATCTTCTTGGATGGAAGTGGCCACTGACTTAGAATGTCACAGAGTGTCATCAGCAGGTTGCGTATAAAGCTGTGGATAAAATAAGCGCAATAGGGTCTTTCCCGATATGAAAGAGGAAAGGGTGAAAAAGTAGGCCACTCACCTTGTATGGCTGTGTAACTCACAACCAGTGCAAAAAAAACGTTATCACCTGATGCAACGTCCATGAGCTTTAAGGCTGAATGAAACAAACAGGAACCTGGCAAAATGTAGCTCAATCTGCACTACTGTGAATAAGATAATAGTCCAATACGTAGCATAAGAGTAAGGGTGCTTTATTGACATATTTCAAAGTGAGACTGAAAGAGTCACAGAAAGGCATAGAAGTGGACATCCTTTGGCCACATCCCACACTGATGACCATTTCATTGTGAACAGTGCTGTTCGGAACTAGATGATGAAAGCCACAGAACTCCAAGTACATTTAAGGAAGGTGAGATGCACCAAAATTTTATATTAGACCATTCAAAACTGTTTACATCAGCATGGTCAGCTTACTACACGACATGCAAGGGTACCTTACCACACCACTAGGCACAGGCATCATCGTATTGCTGGACCATGGACTAATGAGCCTCAGTGCTGTTCACTGATGAGTCAATTCACGTTGAGTAGAAATGATGGCCACCAATGATGTTGGAGACATCAAGGAGAGCACTATCCACCAGCCACTGTTGTCATCAGATGAGCCTTTTGTGGTGATGTTGATACAGTGTGGGCTGGTGTGTCTAATCAATGCAGAACTGCCCTACACTTTGTAAATGGTACAGTGACAAGCCCCCATTAATTGATAAAAATAATACAGTCATTATGCCTCTGCAAAAACAACACAAGCCTATTTTCATCTTCATGGACAACAATGCGTCAGCTCATAGAGGTTACATCATCAGAGAACTGCTGCTAGAGACTGAAGTACCTCAAATACAGTGACCTGCACTTTCTCCAGACCTGAATGCCATAGAAAACCTATGAATTCAGCTGAGTCACCATGAAGAGTCTTGTATCTCTGTAGCCCAGAACCTCAATGACCTGAGAGCCACTCTTCAAAAAGAGTTGGATACCATGCCTCAGCATACAATAACTTGACTTGTGAATAGCATGAGACGTCTTTGATAAGCTGTAATTGTTGCTCAGAATATACCCACCACTGTTGTTAGATTGTTTCAATAAATTGTTTGAGATCAGGAAATTACCATTGTATGTTTCTCCTTAAATGCACTATTTTCATGATAAAATATTAGTCTAGTATGAACTTATGATGTTTTTTTATAAATGTCACATGTAAGCCTAATATCACTAACTTTTTGTGAGTAGGGTCACTTGTGGGATTTTCAGCTTGTTTGGCATGTCAAGGACTCTTTAAATGTGGCATGGCATCCCCAATCTATTCAAGCCAAAATGCCGTTCTAAAATTAAAGTAGCGATCCTTCCCCTCCGAGTGCTGCCATTTGCCCACACAGTAGCTTCCAACCACATATGGCGTATTGTCATGCTGAAGAGAAATAGCACAACATATTATGTGTTCCATTTGCTCCTTCTTCTCTCATGAAAATGAAAAATTTAAGGCTAAAGCAACATTTTTGTGAAAAAAATTTAATTTATCAGTTTTAAGCCCTAATGTTATAAAATTCTGTGAACCATCTGTGGTAGTGATGAGTCGTTTGGGAACAATACGAGACAAAAAGCTAGCTCTCTGCTGTGAACGACAGGGGCCACCAAGCCAGTTAGAGCCACTAAATTCTCTTTATAGCTCTCACTGGGCATAAAATTACACTGCTCAACAGATGAAAACACCGTCCATCCGAGCCACACCCTGTTCAAAAGAACTGGCTCTTTTGGTGAGCCAAGGGAGGTAGATCACCAAAACGCCAGACTGCCCATCACTATCCTGAGGGACAAAAATTGTTCACTGTACTCCTAGATTAAATTTTTGAGGGGTTTAGTATTGTTCCAAGGTGAAATTGCGTAGCAAATTGTACCATTCGTTTTCTCCTATTAGCTCTGTTGCAAATTAAAAACTTGGGTCCAAAGCAACAGTTTAAGTGGAAAAATGTTTTACATTTTTCAGTTACTCAGCCTAATTTTATAAAATTCTGTTAATCGCCTGAGGGTTAAAAATGCTCACTACTAGAGATGAGCGAACCTCTCAAGGTTTGGTTCACCGATCCCAACCGAACAAGTGGTTGGTTTGTCGAACCTTTATCAAACCGAACTTCAAACCTTTATCAAACCTTTCCTAACCTCATTGAATTGAATGAGAGGCCAAACGTAAGGCAGAGAAAACACCTTTAGGGGAAAAGCTTCCAAAACAGCAAAAATATGTTTTACAGTGCAGCACCACTGTTTTGGCTTAGCATTAGCTTCATAGACTATTGACATAAGAAATATAGAGATAGATTAGAGACAGGTGCAGGGATGGTGCTCCTATACTCCTGCCAGTACAGACAAGAGACAACTTTGAGACCTATCTAGTAGTCTTGACAGTGAAAATCTTTTCAGGGAGACAGCAGTACAGTAGCATCAATTGCCTCCCTCCCCATAGGGCCTTAAAAGACCAGGGAGGTACAATCCAGGCAACACACAGTCTGTAGCCTGGCATTTTAATTTTATAAATGAAGACATGCTTGAGTGGCAGGTGTAGGCCCTTTGCACCTAGAAGACTGACACTACCCACAAGACTCAACTTTGACACCCATCTTGGAGTCTCAACATTTAAAAACCTTGCAGGCAGACAGCAGTACAGTAGCATCAATTGCCCCCCTCCTCATAAGGTCTTAAAAGAGCAGGAAGGTACGGTCCATGCAACACACAGGCAGTGGCCCGGCATTTTAATTTTAAAAATAAAGACATGCCACAATGACTGGTGTAGGCCTCTTGCTCCCAGAAGACTGGCACTACCCACAAGACACAACTTTGACACTGTCGCTGTCTTCTCTTCCTTTTTCATCTGAGGCCATACACATTAAATGTCAGTTCTCCTTGCTAGCTGCAAGCTCATTAACCCTGCTCGTGTTTTCTATGAGTACCACTTCCAGTCTGGATACAAACCCTCTGCTTCCAGTAGAGGGTGGCAATAATTCGGATCAGTCTGGAGTTAGGCCTAGAGCTGAGAGGACGTGTCTGTCGCTGCTGTCTGCTGTTTAGGTGTGTAATAGTAGCCTGTTTTGTTACATTCTCCTTTCCTTAGTTACCTCTCCTTGTACACCTTTTTGTAGTTCTCTGGTGTTAGTCTTAGGTGTCTGTGTTTGTTGCTGCCCCTGTCAGTCTTTATTTGTTGGTGGGGCTGTTTACTTCTGTTCTTGCCACTCCGCCTGGGTGGTAGCTTGTAGAGAGGGGTCTTACCATCAGGGACAAGGACAGGAGATAAGGAGACATTGGGGGCCCAGACCTTGCTACCTTTAAGTGTACCTCAGGGTTGAGGGAAATCCTAGAGTACGCTTTGTCTGAGGGCTAGCATAGGGGCTCCCCACCAGTCACCCCCCCTCTCTGTCACCTTGTGACAGACACCTATCTTGTAGTCTTGACATTCAAAATCCTTTCAGGCAGACAGCAGAACAGTGGCATCAATTGCCCACCTCCCCATAGGGCCGTAAAAGAGCAGGGAGGTACGGTACATGACCAACACCTATCTTGTAGTCTTGACTAGAGTTGAGCAATGTTCGAGGTTCGGCAATTTCATGCTCGAGTGATTTTGGGGGTGCTCGAGATCGAACTCGAACTCGAGCTTTTTGCTAAAAGCTCGACAGTCCGAGTTACGTTCAAGAACGGTTCAATCACCAAAATCAGGGCTTTTTACAGCTACAGTGTGCAGGGAGCCATCGCTGGCAGCCTGTGGTAAGCTGGTAACCAATGTAAATATCGGGTATCCAAGCAAAGCACTTGGCTTGGTAACCCGATATTTACCCTGGTTACGTGTGCAGGGAGCCGACACTTCCCCGCTCGGCTCCGCCCGCTCCTGCACTCAGCATGTACACACACACACACTCACACTCACCTGTCCCCAGCCATGCAGTCCCCGGCACTGATGTCCTCAGCGCCACATGGCCCCGCTAGGGTCCACACACCTCGCACTTCGCCACCTGCACACATGGCCCCGCTAGGCTCCACCCACTTCACACTCCGCCGCTTGCACACATGGCCCCGCTAGGCTCCACCCACCTCGCACTCCGCACACATTACCCTGCTTGGCTCCACCCACCTCGCACTCCACACACATGGCCCCGCTCGGCTCCACCCACCTCGCACCCCGCACACATTACCCTGCTTGGCTCCACCCACCTCACACTCTGCACATATTACCCCGCTAGGCCCCACCCACCTCACACTCCGCACACATGGCCCCGCTCGGCTTCACTCACCTCGCACTCCGCACACATTACCCCGCTAGGCTCCACCCACCTCACACTCTGCACACTTTACCCTGCTTGGCTCCACCCACCTCACACTCTGCACACATTACTCCGCTTGGCTCCACCCACCTCGCACTTCGCACACATTACCCTGCTCGGCTTACCTGTGGTGATGAAGTCCCGCCCTCCCGACCTCAGCGCTGTCACTGTCCTCAATGGCCGCCGCTTGCACATCTCCTCTCGCTGCCGACCCGAGACTGTGACTAGCGGTGACGTCACAGGCTCCCGCGATACTTGGCTGTGAAGGCGGCGATCATTGAAGTCAGTGACAGCTCTGCTATTAGCTGTGCAGGAGATCGTCACCGCATGTAATGTACCTCGCTCCTGACAGCAGCACCTGTCATGCCCTGCAGTGACCTGGGCCGACCTATTGATGTTAGCTCAACGTCACTGCATTGCTTTCCCAGCCAATGGGGAACATTCTGTTCTTCATTGACTGGGACATTGACTATGGTATGGATCGTCATGGGAACCCCTTAGATTACAGCAGACCTGGATTTCTTTTTCTTTCTAATAAATTGGTGAAAGAGGGAATGTTTTGGGGAGTGTTTTTTCAAATAAAAATGTGTTTGTCGCCTATTTTTTTTTTTTTATTACTGACTGGGTTGGTGATGGCGGGTATCTGATAGACGCCTGACCTCACGAACCCCAGGGCTTGATGCCAGGTGACATTACACATCTGGTATTAACCCCATATATTACCCTGTTTGTCACTGCACCAGGGTACGGGATGAGCTGGGGCGAAGCACCAGGATTGGCGCATCTAATGGATGTGCCACTTCTGGGGCGGCTGCAGCCTGCTATTTTTAGGATGGGGAGAGTCTAATAACCATGGACCTCCCTAGTCTGAGAATATCAGACCCCAGCTGTCCGCTTTACTTTGACTGGTGATCCAATTTTGGGGGGACCCCCACGTGTTTTTTTTTTAATTATTTATTTAATTTAAAATAACAGCGTCTGGTGCCCTCAGTTTTGGATTACCAGCCAAGGTGAAGCTGCCAGCTGTGGTCTGCAGGCCGCTTTACCCTAGCTGGCTATCAAAAATAGGGGGAACCCGACGTCATTTTTTTTATAAACTTATTTATTTTTTTGGCTAAATACAAGGCTAAGCACCGCTTAGCACCGCCACATGAAAGGCACCAAAGGGTGCAAAATTACAAAATGCAGGAGAGTGGGACATTATGTGTCTTTCTGCCATTATAATGACAGAAAAGACTGTTATGAAGTGTAGAAGCAAAAGAAAATCACCAGAGCGCTCTACGCTGTGAAAAGCAGTAGAAAATGGCACTGGAGTGAACATGTGACCGCCTCATGTAGGTTGAAGCTATGGATCCTGGGTAAATTTATGTATTTTCCCTCCTTCAGTTTTTTTTGCAGTACGCAAAAAAAACAGAAGGCACACGGATGACAAACGGATGACATACGGACCGTATACGGAACGGAAACGGATGCCACACGGATGCATCCGTGAAAAAAACGGACCGTTTTTTGCAGACCGCAAAAACGGATCGGTCGCGTGAATGTAGCCTTATCCTGATCTGCGGTTTATAAACAGCAGGCAGAAATAAGTGAATAGCGCCCCCCAGCGTCAGAAAATCTCCAGGGTTTCAGGGGTAGCTGAGACCCTGGAGATCATGATTCAGGCCGGTTTTTCCGGTCCCCGCTCACATGATCACCGGTATACACAGTATACCGATGATCACGTTACAGTAAATGACAGCGCCGATAAAAAATTATTTATCTCCCATCTGGCATTAACAAACATATCAGATGGGAGATAAATCTCCTCCCCGGTCCCCTCCGGTCCCCCGGTGTCGCCAATGTGCCCCCCCGACCCCCTCCCGGAAATCCAAGATGGCCGCGCGCACAGCAGCGCGCCAGCCGCATTCACCCTACTCCTCTGATTTCTGTCGCATGTGCCATGACACATGCGACATAAAACTCCTCCCCAGGCCCTGCCAGGTCACCCCCTATAACCCCACCGGAGTTCCCCGGTGTCCCACGGTACCTGTGCAGCGTTGATCCCCTGGGGCCCCCTCCAATAGATGCTGGCGCATGCACAGAGGGGCTGTCAGCTCAGCTTCCTGTGTTCAGACACATTGAGTGGTGGTAACCATGCATCTGTAAGCTACTGCAATGCCCTGCTCATGAGGTAAGGAACATAGTTAATCAGGAGAACTATACTACATTTCCAAATGGAAGTATTTGATTTTATAGTTGCCCTGCTGAACGACTACGAAACATGAGAGTCCATTATACGCCACAAGAAAACATGTCTAAATAGCGAGCTCTGTTGTTTAGTATTCATTCAGCTGGATAACTGGACTTAAAGGGGTATTCCATCTCCAAGATCCTATCCCCAATATATAGTAGGTGGAATAGCAATAATATCAGCAAATACCAATATTTGGAAATGTAGAATAGTTCTCCTGATTAGGCATGCCCTTACCTCATGAGCAGGGCATTGCAGCTTTGGTAGGAACAGTTACGACATGGACTCTGCTGCTGTGGACCCGGGAGAGTGGGTGCAGATTCATTGCACCCACACTCCTCACATGGAGGGTCTGCACTCCTAGAAAATGGGGGATGCGTTCACTGAGCGTGTCCCCCCATATTCTAGACGTCTAGAGTCATCGTGGGACCCCCTTATTTTTTTCCTTACAATAAATTGGTGAAAGAGGGAATGTTTTGGGGAGTGTTTTTTCAAATACTTTTTTTTTGTCTTTTTTTTGTTAGTACTGACAGTTTGTGATGTCGGGTATCTGATAGACGCCATGACATCACAAACTGCTGGGCCTGATGTCAGGTGACCTTACAGCTAGTATCAACCCCATTTATTACCCCGTTTGCCACTGCACCAGGGCACGGGATGAGCTGGAATGAAGCGCCAGGATTGGCGCATCTAGTGGATGCGCCACTTCTGGGGCGCCTGTGGCCTGCTATTTTTAGGCTGTGAAAGGCCAATAACTACGGACCTTCCCACCCTGAGAACACCAAACCACAGCTGTCCGCTTTACCTTGGCTGGTAATCCAATTTTGGGGTGGACCCTACTTTTTTTTGTAATTATTAATATTTACAAAATAATTATAAAAAAAGAGCCTGGGATGACCTCCACATTGGATCCCCAACCACGGTAAAGCTGCCAGCTGTGGTTTTCAGGCTACAGCCTTCTGCTTTACCCTAGCTGGCTATCAAAAATGGGGGGACCCAAAGTCATTTTTTTTTAACTATTTTTTTAAATAAAAAAAATTAATGGGCTTCCCTGTATTTTGATTGCCAGCCAAGGTAACGCCAGGCAGATGGGGATGGCAACCCGTAGCTGTCTGCTTTATCTGCGCTGAGAATGAAAAATACCGCGGAGCGCTACGTCATTTTTTTTAAAGATTTATTTTTACAGCACTGTGATGTCAGGCAATCAAAATACAGGGAAGCCCTTTTTGTTTTTAGTTATTTAAATAAATAATTAAAAAAAATATATGGGCTCCCGCTGCATTTTTTGTATTGCTAGCTAAGGGTAATCAAAGCAGCTACTGGCTGCTAACCCCCACTGCTTGGTGTTACCTTCACTGGCAATGGAAAATCCAGGGAAGCATTTTTTTTTGCCAAAAAACTACAAAAAAATGACGTGAGCTTCGCCATATTTTTGTATGCTAGCCAGGTACAGCAGGCAGGTAAGGGCTGTCCTCAACCCCCAGCTGCCTATTTGTACCCGGCTGGGAACTAAAAATATAGGGAAGGCCTTTTTTGAATTATTTCATGAAATACACATTTTTGTGTCCAGCCGGGTACAACTAGGCAGCTGGGGATTGGATCCGCAGCACAGGTTAGCCCGAGCTTTCTGGGCTCCCCTGCTGCGAATTGCAGTCCGCAGCCGCCCCAGAAAATGGCGCTCTTATAGAAGCGCCATCTTCTGGCGCTGTATCCAACTCTTCCAGCAGCCCTGAAGCCGGGTGGCTTGCTGGGTAATATTGAGTTAATACTAGCTTTTTTTTTACTAGCTAGTATTAAGTCAGAGATTCTTATGGTCAGGCAAGTTTGACCCAGCCATTAAGAATCTCCAATAAAGGGTTAAAAAAAAGACACCACACAGAGAAAAAATACTTTAATAGAAATAAATACACAGACACACTTAGAGTCTCCATGTTTATTACTTCCTCTTATCCCTCCACGATCCATGGTCTTCTGTCTTCTTTCTCCTTCAGCCCATGCAGCTCTGCTACATCAGTAGCACTGCATGGGAGAAAGACGCTGCTACTCCCCGTGCAGGCTTTTCACTCCATGAGTGATCAGTGCTGCTGGCTGTTAGCAGTAACGTCACCACTGACAGACGGGTTACCATAGCAACGGTGCTCCGATCACGTGATTCCTGGTGCCGCTGTGTGTTCTTAGCGGTGACATCACCGCTAACAGGTGCGTTGCTATGGCAACGGTGATCTTCGTTATTGACCGGCTGTGTCAGCCGGTCAATAACGGAACGGGGAAGCAGAACGGGGAGTCGACCGTGTGCCAGAGCATGTCGCCAATACACAGCGATACACAAACATGCACTGTGTACCGGAGAGATGCAATGACAGGACCTAGCATGACGTCAAAGCCATGTGACCAGTCTGGAGCCAATGAGATAATAGACACGTGACTGGTCATATGCTATTTTGACGTCACGATAGGTCCTGTCATCACTGTTGTTTACCGGGAGGACGCAGAGATTACTGATGGAAAAGCTGCGGGAGACAGAGTGCAGGACGCATCGCGGGTACCGGTAAGTGTTATGGCAATGTTTATGAACTGTATGTGTACATTTATAATGTGTTTTTATGTGTTTGTGATTGCCTCCCATTGTTTTCAATAAGGTTCAAGAGGTTTGTCGAACGGTTCGTCGAACGGGGCACCGTTCGACGAACTGAACCGAACTC
Organism: Anomaloglossus baeobatrachus; assembly: GCF_048569485.1. Taxonomy (NCBI): domain Eukaryota; kingdom Metazoa; phylum Chordata; class Amphibia; order Anura; family Aromobatidae; genus Anomaloglossus; species Anomaloglossus baeobatrachus. The sequence continues at coordinate 192,114,006 of NC_134354.1, read as the reverse complement.
GAACTCTAGGGGGGTGGCTCATTTCTAGTCTTGACATTCAAGAATGACTTTTTACATACTTCCCTAGCAATATTTTAGGCCATGCACTGCTAACCAGCAATACCGATAATTTTTTTTGCATAATTTTCAGCAGGCAATTAAAATTGGCAAGAACCACTTTTTAGATACTTCCCTAACAACTTTTTAGGCCAGACACTGCTAACTACCAATACCTATAAATGTGTTTGCATACTTTTGAGAAGGCAGTAATACATAGCAATACCTATTTACATGCTTTACTGGCACCTCTTTAGCAGGCACTACAAGTACCAATCTGTTAGGGCCAGGTGGACGGGCAGACCCAGGAGGTGGATCCACTGGGCCGAACTCCTTGATGATGGTAAGGGGTCCGGTAGCTGGAGCACTACAGGTAGCAGGACAGTCCGTGCACAAGAGTATAATGGAGAAGTCCCTGGGACCACGGAGTCACTGATGGTAGTCCGGGTGACGGAGCTCAGGTTCGGAAGCCGAGATGATGTCAGGCGGAGTCCGGAACCGTTGGAGCGAGATGACGGGTCCCCACAGGGATCAGAGATGGTACGGACTGTCAGGATGGCAGATAGGCAGCGTTCGGGGTGCGGGATTCGGCAGGACCGGATGGCGAAGCAGGATCGGCTCTAGAAGAGAGAGAGGTGAGTATCTCACAGGAACACAAGGAGACCTGACTCCTAGCTTGGGAAACACGAAGAACAGGCCCCGCCCACTTGGACACTAAACCCCTTTATACCCTGTACCTGAGTGCATCATTTCCTGTCAGTGGACGCTGGCCCTTTAAGAAAGGGTCAATGACCGCGCGCGCGCCCTAATGCGCATGCGCGCGGCCCGGGTGCCAGAAGCCAGAGCAAGAAGCTGTGAGGAGGAAGCAGCAGAGCCGGGCTGGGGCTGAGAAGCCGACGGGCGCCGGGAGCGGGGACCAGGACGCCTGGGAAGCGCAGGCAATGGAGGCTGGAGAGCGGGGAGCGGCGGAGACCGGACCGAAGAACCGGGGAGCGAGGCAGGTGAGCCGGGGAGCAGGGCAGGGGACCCGGGGAGCGTGACAGTACCCCCCCCCACGCCCTCCTCCCCGCAACCGGGACAGGAAGGCACGGATCAGAGGAGTGCCCACATTCTCCCGAGGCTCCCAGGACCTATCCTCAGGACCATACCCTGCCCAGTCCACCAGGAAGAACTGTCGACCCCGTACGGTCTTCATGGCCATGATATCCCTTACCGCATAGATGTCGTCATCGGCAATAGGAGGAGGAGCCGAACTGGCAGCAGCGGAGAAGGGACCAAGGACAACCGGCTTGAGCAGGGAGACGTGGAAGGAGTTGGGTATCCTCATTGTGGCCGGGAGCTGTAGCTTGTAGGAGACCTCATTGATCTTGCTGAGGACTTTAAACGGCCCGATGTAGCGAGGACCCAGCTTGTAGGATAGTAGCTTCAATCGGACGTACTTGGAGGCAAGCCAGACGAGATCTCCAGGAGAGAAACACGGAGGGTCCAGACGTCTCTTGTCCGCGTGTCTCTTCATCCGCAGGGAAGCACGTTCAAGGGACGTCTTGACAGAGTCCCAAATCGTAGAAAAGTCACGGACTACAGCATCAGCAGCAGGAACATCCGAGGAAGAGGATACAGGTAAAGGGACGGAAGGCTGAAGTCCGTAAACGACATGGAAGGGAGAGCTGGAGGAGGACTCACTGACGTGGTGGTTATGGGAGAATTCAGCCCAAGGAAGAAGCGTGGACCAGTCGTCATGATGGGCGTTGACCTAGTGACGTAAGAAGGAGGTCAAGATCTGATTGACCCGTTCCACTTGGCCGTTCGACTGAGGATGGTAAGCTGACGAAAAGTCCAGAGTCACTCCCAGATGTTTGCAGAGAGCCCTCCAGAAGCGGGAGGTGAACTGAGTTCCTCTGTCGGACACAATGTGTGATGGAAAGCCATGCAAGCGGAAGATGTGTTGTACATAGGCGTCCGCGAGTTCTTGGGCAGAGGGCAGTCCAGTCATAGGGACGAAATGAGCCATTTTAGAGAATCGATCCACCACGACCCATATGACTGTGTGTCCGGAGGACAATGGCAAGTCCATAATAAAGTCCATCGCAATGTGTTGCCACGGAACCGAGGGTATAGGCAGAGGCAGAAGACGGCCATATGGCAGGTGTTTGGGCGTCTTGTTCCTGGCACAAGAGGAGCAGGCAGAGACAAAAGAAGCGACGTCCGTGCGAAGGGATGGCCACCAGTAATGACGTACAATCGCACTCCATGTTCTCTTCTGACCAGCATGACCGGCTGTTTTCGAGGCATGGCCCCAGTGTAACACTTTTTGCCTGTCAGTCTCAGAGACATAGGTCTTCCCGGGCGGTATCTGGGCCAGGGTGACAGGAGCCACCGGAATGATTTTACTAGGACAGATGATGGGTTGAGATGTCTCCTCCTCCTGCTCCATGGGCATGAAAGACCTGGGCAAGGCATCAGCGCGTACATTCTTGTCCGCGGGTCGGAAATGGAGCTGGAAATCGAATCTGGCAAAGAACAAGGACCACCTGGCTTGCCGTGGGTTCAGTCGCTGAGCAGACCGCAGGTATTCCAGGTTCTTGTGGTCCGTGTAAATAATAACGGGATACACTGCTCCTTCCAGAAGGTAGCGCCATTCCTCCAGAGCCAGTTTGACTGCCAATAGTTCTCGGTCACCGATGGTGTAGTTGCGTTCAGGCGCTGAGAAGCTCTTGGAGAAGAAACCGCAAGTCACCATCTTTCCGGAGGAGGACTTCTGCATGAGCACTGCTCCGGCTCCCGAGGAGGAGGCATCCACCTCCAAGGTGAACTGGCGGTTTAACTCCGGACGGTGGAGTACAGGAGAGGAGGCAAATGCCCGCTTCAGAGAGCCAAACACGGCGTCGGCCGCAGGTGACCAGTCCTTTGGATTAGCCCCCTTCTTGGTCAAGGCGGAGAGAGGAGCAGTCAGAGCAGAGAAGTGAGGGATGAACTGGCGGTAGTAGTTGGCGAATCCCAGAAAGCGTTGGATTGCCTTCAGTCCAGAAGGAGGAGGCCAGTTGAGAATGGAGGAGACCTTCTTTGGATCCATCTGCAGTCCGGTATCGAAGATGATGTAACCCAGGAAGGGGAGAGAAGACTGCTCAAAGACACACTTCTCGTGCTTGGCGTACAGACGATTCTCTCTCAGTCTTTGTAGAACCAGCTGCACGTTCTCTCTGTGGGTCTGGAGGTCCGGAGAGAAGACAAGGATATCATCCAGATACACCACCACACAGACGTAGAGAAGGTCCCGGAAAACGTCGTTCACCAATTCTTGAAAGACTGCTGGTGCGTTACACAGGCCGAAGGGCATCACGCAGTATTCATAGTGCCCATCGCGAGTATTGAATGCGGTCTTCCATTCGTCCCCAGAGCGGATGCGAACCAGGTTGTAGGCACCCCGAAGATCCAACTTGGTGAACACACGAGCTCCTCTAAGCCGATCAAACAATTCGGGGATGAGCGGCAGGGGATACTTGTTTTTCACGGTGATTTGGTTCAATCCCCGGTAGTCTATGCATGGGCGTAAGTCGCCTTCTTTCTTCTTAACGAAGAAGAAGCCTGCTCCAGCAGGGGAGGAGGATCTCCGAATGAATCCCCTTGCCAGGCTCTCTGTGATGTAGGTAGACATGGCCCTTGTCTCGGCTGGAGACAGCGGATATATCCGTCCTCGAGGAGGTGTAGTTCCCGGGAGCAGGTCGATGGCACAATCGTATGGACGATGTGGCGGAAGTACCTCTGATTCCTTTTTATCGAAGACATCCGCGAAGGACCAATAGGCCAAGGGCAGTCCCGGTAGGGACTCTGGAACCAGAGGTCGTCGGATGGGTTGTATGGTCTTCAGACAGTTTTCATGGCAAGAAGAGCCCCATCGGGTGATTTCACCAGTGCCCCAGCTGACTGATGGCTCGTGTGTCCTTAACCAGGGAAGTCCCAGCAGGATTTGATGGGACATGTGTGGAAGGACGTAGAGAGTGATGGTCTCGGTGTGCAGGGCACCGATACGCAGTTCGACCGGCTTGGTGATCCATGAGATGGTGTCAGAGAGGGGTCTCCCATCCACAGAGGCAATCACTAGGGGTTTGTCGAGTGGAGTAACAGGCACCTGGTACTTGTCCACCGTGGCTTGCTGGATGAAATTGCCTGCTGCCCCAGAATCGAGGTACGCCTCAGCCGTGAACCGTGTCTCTCCCGTTGTCACTTGTACAGTCCACATAACCGGGTCTGAGAGAGTCCCAGCACCTAGGGTGGCCTCTCCTACCAACCCTAGGCTTTGGAGTTTCCCGGCCTTTCTGGACAGGAGCGTAGCAGGTGTGTGCCCTCTCCGCAGTAGAAGCAGAGGCCCTTGGCGAGCCGCTCTGCTCGGCGTTGTTCAGACTGCCGCACACGGTCGATCTGCATGGGCTCGTGGACGGAGACACCAGATGCCGTTGACTGAAGTACGGCGGGCTTCTGCGGAGGAGAGGAATGCTGTACCGGACGTCTCTCACGGGACACTTCTTTGGATCGCTCCTGAAAACGAATGTCCACTCGAGTCGCTAGGGTAATCAGGGCATCCAGGGTGGATGGTACGTCACGGCCAGCCAGCTCATCTTTAATTTGACCCGAGAGTCCTTCCCAGAAGGCGGCGGTTAGAGCCTCGTTGTTCCACCCGAGTTCCGAAGCCAAGGTGCGAAAACGGATGGCGTACTGACCCACCGTCAGAGTCCCCTGACGTAACCGGAGAAGAGATGAGGCAGACGCGGAGGCGCGTCCGGGCTCGTCAAAGGTGCCACGAAATGCCTGCAGGAACTCCTGGATGTTTGTGGTCACAGGATCCTCCTTTTCCCACAAGGGGTTCATCCACGCCAGTGCCTCACCCTCTAGATGGGACATGATGAACGCGACCTTGGCTTGGTCGGAGGCAAACAAATGCGGCAGCTGCGTGAAATGGAGGGAGCATTGGTTTATGAAACCCCTGCAGGTCTTGGGATCTCCGGCGTACCGGGGTGGTGAGGCCAAACGAAGTCTGGAAGCATCTGAAGAGGCTGCCACGGGGGCTGGAGCCGTGGATTGGCTAGTGGAAGCCCGAGATGCTGAAGATGTAATTGACGCTTGTAGCGTGTTCAGGCGGGCGTCCACCGAAGTCATGAAGTTCAGCATGCGGGTCTGGGTCTCACGCTGGCGTTGGAGTTCCTCCTGCAAGGCCGCTAGTGCTTCAGCAGGATCCATGGCCTGTTCTTACTGTTAGGGCCAGGTGGACGGGCAGACCCAGGAGGTGGATCCACTGGGCCGAACTCCTTGATGATGGTAAGGGGTCCGGTAGCTGGAGCACTACAGGTAGCAGGACAGTCCGTGCACAAGAGTATAATGGAGAAGTCCCTGGGACCACGGAGTCACTGATGGTAGTCCGGGTGACGGAGCTCAGGTTCGGAAGCCGAGATGATGTCAGGCGGAGTCCGGAACCGTTGGAGCGAGATGACGGGTCCCCACAGGGATCAGAGATGGTACGGACTGTCAGGATGGCAGATAGGCAGCGTTCGGGGTGCGGGATTCGGCAGGACCGGATGGCGAAGCAGGATCGGCTCTAGAAGAGAGAGAGGTGAGTATCTCACAGGAACACAAGGAGACCTGACTCCTAGCTTGGGAAACATGAAGAACAGGCCCCGCCCACTTGGACACTAAACCCCTTTATACCCTGTACCTGAGTGCATCATTTCCTGTCAGTGGACGCTGGCCCTTTAAGAAAGGGTCAATGACCGCGCGCGCGCCCTAATGCGCATGTGCGCGGCCCGGGTGCCAGAAGCCAGAGCAGGAAGCTGTGAGGAGGAAGCAGCAGAGCCGGGCTGGGGCTGAGAAGCCGATGGGCGCCGGGAGCGGGGACCAGGACGCCTGGGAAGCGCAGGCAATGGAGGCTGGAGAGCGGGGAGCGGCGGAGACCGGACCGAAGAACCGGGGAGCGAGGCAGGTGAGCCGGGGAGCAGGGCAGGGGACCCGGGGAGCGTGACACAATCCCTATTTCTTTCATCAAATGTGCCAATTCATGGCACATCCACAAATAAAGTTAAGAAAAATAAATGTCGCTGCACGCCAAAAGGATTCTCCCAATCAAGAGTGCCCGTCTCATCTACTGATTTTACACATCCCACATCAGACAGCATCACAATCCTATACAAAAACAGAAAATGCTATTACAAAAGTATTTTTGGAAACACGACCAGTGTTTGGGGGTAGAAAACTAACAAAAGCAAACATTACTGACTGTTAGGGAAAGTACATGGAGTTACAGAGTACGAACTAACAAGCTAAGGCTCGTAGCAAATTTGAAATTGGCAAATCTTTTGCCGAACAGATTTACTCATCTTTACTCACTACACCCCTCGAGAGGTAAAGGTTCCTATATAGGGTCACTTCTGGGGTATTTCTGTTGTTTTGGCATGTCACGGGCTCATCAAATACGACTTGGTGTTCTCAATCTACTGTATTCCAGCCAAAACAGTGCTCCAAAATTAAAGCAGCACTTCTTCCCTTCCAAACCCTGTTGTTTGCCGAAACAGTAGTTTCTGATCAGATATCATCATGTTGAGGATAAATTGCAGAACAAATTATATGGTCCTTTTTCTCCTGTTATCCTTGAATATCTTGAAGGGTGGTGTCATGTGTCTGGATCCAAACCCTTGAGTCTGTGCTCTGTGGTTGACTTCTCTGCCAGACCACAGTAGAAGCACTTTGTCTTTGGATGTTTAGTTTCTGTTATCCTCGCTTTAATTCTATTAGGGTAACAGGTATATTTATTTACTCATTTACCTGCCCAATTGCCTTTTGGGTTCAGCTTTAAATACCTTCCTCCTGCTAGTATCTCCTGCTGGAGATATTCTAATTTTGAAGTCCAGCCATAGTGCTGTTAGTTTCTGCCAGTCAATGGAAGACCAGCTAGGATACTTGACTCTGCTGTTTATATTCTCCACTCTGCACTTATCTTATGTTGGTTGTCAGTAAGTATGCGGCATATTCTTTAGCAATATTCACCTTCTCTGGTATTTTGTATTTTGTTGCTTGTCTTAGTCACTCTGGGATCACTTTCTAATTCAGCACACCTTCCCTTCTGTAAGTAATTTTCACTCTGCTCTGCCCTCTGGTTCCTTTGAAGGAGATTGAAGTTCTCAATGGCGGATAAGTCAGCAATGGCCAGATTTGCTATGGTTTAGTCTGTGGTCAGGCCTATTCCAGCTCACGCAGGAACCACAAGGGACTGTAGGGTTCGGATGTCTAGTCTGTACAGGAAGTGGCAGGGTCAGTGCAGTTTTATAGTGTGTTACCTCTACCTCTTTGTGAGTTGCTGTATGAACATAACAGGTGTAGTTTTTAAAATGGGGTCACTTGGGTGTTTTTTGACATATAAGTCCATGAAAGATACTTCACATATGAAATGGTCACTAATTAAATAGGTTTTGTAAATTTTGTTGAAAAAATCAAATATTGATGCTAAACGTCTAAATTGCTAACAGATAAAATATTATTCATATATAATGCTAATGTAAAGTAGACATGTGAAAAGTCTAATTTACTCACGAAAAAAGTAATACAAGGAGAGCTCAAAACTGGTTCCTATTCCTATTCCTATTCCCACTTCCTATATTAGTGAGGAGGCTGTCAACCTTCTACCCCTAATCGACCCGACGCGTTTCCCCTTCTAATAGAAGGTTCTTCAGGGGTCATCAAAAAGTAGTATAGAAAAATACAATTAATTTTTACATTATCCTCCAATCATACAGTGAATACAGACATAGTTTTTGTAATCTCCCCAAACAGAGTACATCAAACAAATGATCTTCAGGTTGTACATATGACTATTATAGTCTCCTCTGGTGCTGTCGTATCTTTAGTCTCCAAAAATTGCCAGGTAACACAGAGTTCCACAAAATATTAGCGTGGATATTACCGAACAAAGAATTCCCGTTATAGAAATATTTTTCAGATTTTTGTCATCTCATTCGGGACAAGGCTGTATGTTCTAGGTGAATGATGGTGTCACCTATTAAAAACATGCCCATTCATAATTCCCCTTCAGCAAGCTTTTTCCTTTTCTGTGTCTGTGTAGATGAATGGACTAGAGTCCCCTCAGGTTGCAATTGGCATTTCCTGGTCCAAATAAATTTAAAACTATATACCAGCATGTAGTTGGGGCTCCCTGCACTGTTCAGAGCGTTCCCAGCCTCTGCAAAATCCACATGGAGACAGCGTTCCATATTTTCTACATAATGTGGAAGTGTTTTTAATTGCTTCTGTTAATAAAATTGATAATTTTTATATTAAGGAGTTTTTAGTCTGTGAACCAAAAGTCTAATTTACTAAATAATTTTGGTAGTATGAACATATGTTGTAAGGATATAAACATTCAAAGTTCGAAAGTTGCAAATTTTCAAAATTTTCATCAAATTTCCAATTTTTGATAAATAAACGCAGATCATATCGATCTAAATTTACCTTTAACATGAAGTACAATGTAATTACAAAAGTATACAGCAGCAGTCTCAAAAGCTAAAATATGCAAACATTCAATATGGAAATGTTGGTACTGCATTAGTGCTATTGGAACTATGTTTAAAATATGGTGCCAAAATTTGCATATTCAGTGTATGCATATTTTAACTTAGAGTGCTGCTGTATACTTTTGTAATTATATTGAATTTTCATCTTTCACCCGTTCACACCTATTGGATGTGCTGGTCTGTCTTGTATATTTGTATTCCATTCCTTTCTGACTGAGCACTCCACCCTTGAGCCAGGACATTTCCATTTTAATTTTAGCTGGATAACACATAACTTTTAGGTTATTTTAATCTGGGTAGAGACATATTAGAATAGGGTCCCAGCAAAGAGATAAGCCGTGTCGTTGGCTGTTAGACTCACATAGATTGGCCAATTTCTAAGATTAAGGTCAGCGTCACACACTACGATATATCGGGCGATATGTCGTCGGGTTCACGGATTCCGTGACGCACCGCTGGCATCGTTAGACATATCATAGCGTGTGACAGCTACGAACGACTGTGAACGAGCAAAAATACTCACCTTATCGTTGCTCGTTGACACGACATTCATTTTCAAAATGTCGGTCCTCCTTTTGTGCTCCGGTTGTTCATCGTTCCCGAGGCAGCACACATCGCTCCGCGTGACACCCCGGGAATGACGAACACAGCTTACCTGCATCCCGCCGGCAATGCGGAAGGAAGGAGGTAGGCGTGATGTTACGTCCTGCTCATCTCCGGCCCTCCGCTTCTATTGGCCGGCCACTGTGTGACGTCGCTGTGACGCCGAACGTCCCTCCCTCTTCAGGAAGAAGATGTTCGCCGCCCACAGCGACGAGGTAAGTGTGTGTGACGGGAGGTCAAAGACTTTGTGTGCCACAGGCAACTAATTGCCAATGACGCACAAACGACGGGGGCTGGAACGATTGCACGATAGATCGCCCCGTGTGATGCCGCCCTAAGGCCGCTTTACACACTATGATTTATCTGACGATATGTCGTCGGGGTCACGGTTTTCGTGACGCACTTCCGTCATCGTTAGCGACATCGTTGCGTGTGACACCTACGTGTGACTCCGAACGATCGCAAATAGGGTGAAAATCGTTGATTGTTGAAACGTTGTTCAGTTTAAAAATATTGTTCATCATTTGGAACGCAGCAGACATATTGTTACGTTTGACACCCTGCCAACGACGAACAACATCCACACGACTGCCTTGGTCAAACAATATATCGCTGAACGATGTAGCGTCGTTTGTGAGATGTGTACGTGTGACCGCTACAAAACGACCTATGAGCGATCTCGGCAAATCGTAACAACGATCTGGGTGTGTCACATCGCTAACGAGATCGCTAGCAATATCGTTGTGTGTAAAGCAGCCTTTAGTATCTCATTTTTTAAACATAGTTCCAATAGCAGTAATGCAGTACCAAAATTCCCATATTCAATGTCTGCATATTTTAGCGTTTCAGAGAATTGCTGATGAGTTTTATAATATTGAATTTTTAGCTTACACCTGTTCACACCTATTGCATGTGCTGGTCAGTCTTTTAAATATGAAGTACAATCTCAAAATCACTGAGATATGTTGAAATATTCCAAAGTTATTACCACATAAATTGACACTGGTCAGAATTAAAAAATGTGACCTGGTCAGGAACGTGAAAACAGGCTGTGGGGTGAAGGAGTTAGGCGGGCTTTGCACGTTGCGACATCGCAAGCTGATGCTGCGATGTTGAACGCGATAGTCTCCGCCCCCGTCGCAGAAGCGATTTCTTGTGATTGCTGCCATAGCGAACATTATCGCTACGGCAGCTTCACATGCACTTACCTGCCTTGCGACGTCACTCTGGCCGGCAAAGCGCCTCCTTCGTAAAGGGGCGGGTCGTGCGGCATCACAGCGACGTCACACGGCAGGCGTCCAATAGAAGCGGAGGGGCGGAGATGAGCGGGACATAAACATCCCGCCCACCTCCGTCCTTCCTCATTGCAGCCGGGACGCAGGTAAGGTGATGTTCCTCGCTCCTGCGACTTCACACACAGCGATGTGTGCTGTCGCAGGAACGAGGAACAACATCGTACCTGTTGCTGCTGCAAAATTATAGAAATGTCGGACCCTACACCGATCATACGATAACGATGCTTTTGCGCTCGTTAATCGTATGTAAAAGGATTCACATACTGCGATGTCGACAGCGACGCCGGATGTGCGTCACTATCGATTTTACCCCACCGACATCGCACCTGCGATGTCGCAACGTGCAAAGCCCGCCTAAATCTGTTGATGATCAACTTTTTGAACAGTAGCAACCACAGCCTACAGCGAGCTTTACACGCTACGATATCGTTAATGAATTATCGTCGGGGTCACGGTGTTTGTGATGCACATCCGGTGTCATTAACGATATCGCAGTGTGTGACACTGATGATGAGCAACCTTAAAGGGAACCAAATATCAGGATTTTCATGTTTAAGGTGCAGCCAGTGCAGTACTGGCACTATCAGGCACATTGTGTACATACCATCAGGGGGCAGCTCGGGTGTTTAGGCAGTGAAATCCAACTTTATAAAGTTTGAAAAATCAAGCACTTTTTGATTGACGTGTGCACCACTCTCCTAATGTCCGGGCGGGTTATGCACGTGTATCCCCGCCCCCCCCCCCCCCCCGCCGCCTGTTCCTCCCTCTCTCTGGTTGTATTCAAATTTCTCTCCTCAGAAACATGGCGCCGGAGTTGGCACCTGCGCATCATGTGGGTGGGCGCGTCCACAACAGCTGACCGGCCGCGCACACCTGCACCTGATCGGGGGATCTTTAAAAGGGGACATCACTGTTCAATACATAAGCCTCCTGACGAAACCGAAGCGGTGAAACGCGCGTTGAGGCAGGTTCACTGGTGACGGACCCCGACCACGTGGAAACCCTCTAACCATTACTAAACATGACTTCAGGTAAGGACCAAAATGTCAGTATTGCAGGTACATTGAAGGTTTAACTTGTCTTCTGACTACATTACTTGTATCTGAAATATATCCACGTGTGACCTGGATTGATTCAAACATTGGGTTGATACACTAATTAACCCATTGTATACTTTTTGCATATGCTTCTTAGGGTGTTTATGTGCAGCTCTCAATTTAACCTTAGGATTGAGGGTGTTTACATCCACATATAAATAGTTCCACCATTAGACCATAACAGGTCGTTTGGCATATATGCATGATGATATCTGGGCACATATGTTTAGTCTTTCAGATATTATTTCCCTGACAATTCTGCCGTTTGGTCTTAACTGGCATTTAATAAATTGGTAAACTTGTAAGGGTTTCTGCCTACTCGGGGTGCACCACCATATGAACTCTTAGTGTGGCTATACCATTTTCCCTCCATTTTTCACTAAACTATGGTCCTTTTGTGAAATGTCACTAATTATAATGAAAATGTACTTTGCTTAAATAATAAAAATAATTGTTTCACTTTTTGAAAGCAATCTAGATTCCTGTGTCTTAATTGTAGGTATTATGTCTTTGATGGGAATCAATTTCTGAGAATTTAAAGGGGCTCTTTATAGGTTAAGTAACATTGTTCTGTTATTTCAGATGCCTCAGCCAGTGGCTACATGGATTACAAAAAAGTGACAAAACGTGGATCTCTCAAATAGGCACACTGTTTGGTGAAGGGAGTGCCACAGAAAGTGATGTACCTGATATAAGGGACTTAAAGCTTAAAATCAAGGACTCTCTTAAGCGTCGCACTCGCTTATGGTGGAATAAGGTTTCCTTAGAAACATATTTGCAAAAAAACATAGTCCCACGTGGACTGCGCATACAAAAATTTCCCACAGCAGTAATCTCTGACTCCCTGTTTATTGAAAGGTGGGAGGAGGCACTGACTAGATGCTCTCGCACTCTTATAGAGTTACTTATAGGATTAGATAAAAAAGCCATTGATTCAGTTGAGAAGGATCTGGACAATTACAAGATCCAGATTCAGGAAAGTTTGTCTCCAGAGGAGCATTCCAAATTCGATAAAGAGCTTGAATCCGAAATCAATAAATGTGAAAAGGAAGTTCAAGATAGGAAAATCAAGAAGTACCAACGAGATTTATCTGATTACCAGAACAAAAAGATATACCGTTGGTATAACAATAATCCAAGTGGGAGAGGGAGGATTGCTAGGAATTCAAGATCATCATCCCTAGCATCTAGTTTTTCTGACGAATCATGTGGAGAACATTTTTTAGCCAAGCGGCAAGGGAGGGGAGACATATCGGAGCATGGCCCCCCACCCGATGCCACAAATCCAAGTGGTTCCGGAAGAATTCTGAGAAATCAAAAGAGAGGAACACAGAAAAACAGGATAAATTAAAGGTAATTAACCTCTCTAATATAACACTCACTAAGTCCTAGATAAGTGTACTTGAAAAGGGACTTAGGGTACCTTCACACTTAGCGATGCAGCAGCGATCCGACCAGCGATCTGACCTGGTCAGGATCGCTGCTGCATCGCTACATGGTCGCTGGTGAGCTGTCAAACAGGCAGATCTCACCAGCGACCAGTGAACAGCCCCCAGCCAGCAGCGACGTGCAAGCGACGCTGCGCTTGCACGGAGCCGCCGTCTGGAAGCTGCGGAGACTGGTAACTAAGGTAAACATCGGGTATGGTTACCCGATGTTTACATTAGTTACCAGTGTGAGCAGGGAGCAGGGAGCCGCGCACACTGAGCGCTGGCTCCTTGCTCTCCTAGCTGCTGTACACATCGGGTTAATTAACCCGATGTGTACAGCAGCTACATGTGCAGAGAGCCGGAGCCGGCAGCACAGGCAGCGTGAGAGCTGCAGAGGCTGGTAACTAAGGTAAATATCGGGTAACCACCTTGGTTACCCGATGTTTATCTTGGATACAGCTTACCTCAGCTGTCAGACGCCGGCTCCTGCTCCCTGCTTGCTTCATTTGTCGCTCTCTCGCTGTCACACACAGCGATCTGTGTGTCACAGCAGGAGAGCGGCTTTGAAGAAAACGAACCAGGGCTGTGTGTAACGAGCAGCGATCTCGCAGCAGGGGCCAGATCGCTGCTCAGTGTCACACACAGCGAGATCGCTAATGAGGTCACTGCTGCGTCACAAAAAGCGTGACTCAGCAGCGATCTCGGCAGTGAGCTCGCTGTGTGTGAAGCACCCCTTACTTTTTCCCCCACAGCTAAACTAGATCATTTTACTATCATTAAGGACTTAGAGCTGTTCGCGAGAAAATTGAGGTATAAAAAATTCTTTGCTAACAGTAATGATAATGGTCTATTTTCTACATTTAGGGAACAACAAGCTCTTTCGGATCTGGAATCCTTGCTGGAAGAGCAGCAAGAGGTGGAAGAACTTGCACTTGCCAAATTTCCTACTTATCTGCACAGCCGAACACAAGTTTTCCCCCCTCACGGCCTTTGCCCGAATGTGGATATTTTCGTAAAAGTGGTAAGAGAGGCATTATATACCATTCCAGAAAAAATTACAAAATACAATTTGACCTTTAATGAACGACAGGCAATAAAAGAGTTGAAAAATATGAAAAGGGTGGTGATAAAACCCGCCGATAAGGGGGGGAATCTTGTGGTGTGGCCTGCAGATCAGTATGAATGTGAGGTTTATCGACAACTAAATACCAAGAATTGCTATCAAAGATTGGAGGCCAATCCTACCGTTCAGTTTAAAAGGATATTGGATGACATAATAGAAACGGGTTTTAGGAAAGGCATTATTTCATGTAGAATGAGAGATGGACTCATGGTTGATTGCCCAAAGACTCCAACCTTCTATGTCATTCCCAAAGTCCACAAAAATAGGGACCACCCACCCGGTCGCCCCATAGTATCGGGAATTAATGGACTAAATGAAAAGGCTTGCAAATTCATTGATTTTTTTCTCCAGGGATGTGTCGGGACCCTGCCTTCATATATCAGGGATACAACAGATATCTTAAGGTGCCTCAACCACATTCAACTTGAACCAGATATGTATCTGGTTACATGTGATGTTGAGGAGCTATATACATCGATTGTTCACAGCCATGGGACCACTGCGTCTAGAACCTTTCTGCAAATGACCAACATAGACACTGAACTTATGGAATTTGTTATGGAGTTATTGGATTATATCTTAACCTATAACTATTTCATCTTTAAAGACCGTTATTACCTACAGCTCCAGGGGGTGGCAATGGGGGCGACTTGTGCGCCCTCATATGCTAACCTTTTCCTGGGGCTGTGGGAACGGGAGGTTGTCCAATATGTAGAGGGGTTCGACGCAGTGGTCTCATGGCATCGTTACATTGACGATATCCTGTTTATATGGCAGGGCCCTGAGACATCCCTGGTGAATTTTTTGCAAAGACTGAATGTGAACGAATTTAATATTCGGCTCACATCCAAATATGACTATTCAAGAGTGGAGTTTCTGGACATTCTAATCATCAGAGGTGAGGACGGTCAGATAGTTACAGATGTATTTAAGAAAAAAACGGCGACTAATACACTTTTGCACACCTCGTCCTCACACCATCCTCAAACTATCAAGGCAGTACCCACAGGACAATTCTTACGCATGAGGAGAATATGTTCGAATGATAGAAATTTTGATATTCAAGCCCAACGACTACGGACCAATTTGGAGGAACGTGGTTATAAGCCAAAAAACATCAGGAAGGGCTTCATTAGGGCAGCAAGGAGTGAGCGAGAGCATCTATTGGTCACACATAAAAGAAAACAGAACCTCCAACCAGTTAGATTTATCACTAATTTCAATGATAGATGGAACGAGATTGGAGGTATCTTCAGAAAATATTGGCAGATTTTGTTGGCAGACAAGGATCTGGCCAAACATTTGACAACATACCCAGCAATGACTTGGCGGAGGTCTAAAAATTTGAGAGACATGCTTACGCGTAGTCATTACATCCCACCGCCACATAATATACTGGGTCAAAAAGGACCTAGATGGGGGTGTTTTCAGTGTGGGAATTGCACTGCGTGCAAATATATACAGAGGAGCATGACTTTTGACGATAGTTCTGCTTCCAAAAACTACTCTATCACTCACAATATTACGTGCAGGACGGATATGGTCATATATTACGCTTGGTGTCCGTGTAACAAAATATACATAGGCATGACCACAAGGCAATTACGAGTAGCTAGTATATTACGTTTGTCATCTGATTTAATAAATAATGTATTGTGATCCCTCTATTTTGATCTTCTGTCTCTCTCTCTAACCTTATAGCATTAATAGTTATATCTAAATAGTTGATTATCAATTTGCGGTATGTGTATTGATGCGATCCATAAAATAGGTTACTTACCATTGGTGATGTTATAGTATCATTATGATTTAAGATGATCAGGCTCAGGGTGTGCGCGCTGACGGTTTTGACGCGCCTACGGCATGCGCTGCATATCACCGCGAGCAAGTCAGCCGACTGAGTGAGTTGGCATGGCGACCTGATGACACATCCGGTTTCCTTGCTGGCTCCGTGTCATATGACCGCTGACCGCACGATAGCGGTCATGCGGCGTATGACGCGCTCGACAGGCGACGGGCTCGCGGGATCTGCATCATGTGGGTGGGCGCGTCCACAACAGCTGACCGGCCGCGCACACCTGCACCTGATCGGGGGATCTTTAAAAGGGGACATCACTGTTCAATACATAAGCCTCCTGACGAAACCGAAGTGGTGAAACGCGCGTTGAGGCAGGTTCACTGGTGACGGACCCCGACCACGTGGAAACCCTCTAACCATTACTAAACATGACTTCATGTAAGGACCAAAATGTCAGTATTGCAGGTACATTGAAGGTTTAACTTGTCTTCTGACTACATTACTTGTATCTGAAATATATCCACGTGTGACCTAGATTGATTCAAACATTGGGCTGATACACTAATTAACCCATTGTATACTTTTTGCATATGCTTCTTAGGGTGTTTATGTGCAGCTCTCAATTTAACCTTAGGATTGAGGGTGTTTACATCCACATATAAATAGTTCCACCATTAGACCATAACAGGTCGTTTGGCATATATGCATGATGATATCTGGGCACATATGTTTAGTCTTTCAGATATTATTTCCCTGACAATTCTTCCGTTTGGTCTTAACTGGCATTTAATAAATTGGTAAACTTGTAAGGGTTTCTGCCTACTCGGGGTGCACCACCATATGAACTCTTAGTGTGGCTATACCATTTTCCCTCCATTTTTCACTAAACTATGGTCCTTTTGTGAAATGTCACTAATTATAATGAAAATGTACTTTGCTTAAATAATAAAAATAATTGTTTCACTTTTTGAAAGCAATCTAGATTCCTGTGTCTTAATTGTAGGTATTATAGCGCTTATCTCCGGCGCCATGTTTCTGAAGCCCGCAGTAGCTAGTATTACCTGCAGCTACGATATCGTGCTGCCCCAGGACACCGTGACTGGGTCTCGCAGCACTGCCATCACGGGGTCATGTGAGTCCATTGTGAACTTACCTCACCTGACCCCTGATGTCGCTGTCAGGCAGCTGTCGGCTTTTTCCTGTGGCGTCCCGGTGTTCTAGGTGGCTGCTGTGCTGGCACGGTGTCCTGGGGCGGCACGATATCATAGCTGCAGGTAATAGCAACCCTGTATGGTCCAGATGGATGAAGTAGTGGTTGGTTGATGGATAGCCTCCATGTCCCAACAAGGCTGCGGCGTCAGCAAGGAGGTGGAGGAGTCATGTTTTGGGCTGGAATCATGGGGAGACATCTGATAGGCCTCTTTAGGATTCCTGCAGGTGTGAAAATGACCTCTGCACAGTAAATACAGTTTCTGACTGACAACTTTCTTCCATGGTACAAAAAGCAGAAACGTGCCTTCAGGAGCAAAATCATCTTCATGCATGACAATGCACCATCTCATGCTGCAAAGAATACCTCTGTGTCATTGGCTGCTATGGGCATACAAGGAGATAAACTCATGGTGTGACCACCATCTTCCCCTGACCTCAACCCTATAGAGAACCTTTGGAATATCATCAAGCAAAAGATCTATGAGGGTGGGAGGCAGTTCACATCAAAACAGAAGCTCTGGGAGGTTATTCTGACATCACGCAAAGAAATTCAAGCAGAAACTCCAAAAACTCACAAGTTCAATGGATGCAAGATTTGTGAAGGTGATATCAAAGAAGTGTTCCTATGTTAGCATGTAACTTGGCCTGATAGGATGTTTTTTATTTAAAAAGCTTTTTATTTCAGTAAATGTGACCTCCTAATTGCTGCACATTCCACAAATGAGCATTTTCAGTTCTTTAAAACATAAAATGTCAGAGGTGTATCTAGCACCCGGGGCAAGAATACAGTTTGGCACATCCCCCCACCAAGCAATTTGGGTGGGCGTCATGTGACCAATCACTCTGCACACTTACAGTCATGTGGTAACGAGCGTCTCTTAATAATTCTCTCAATGTTCAATGAGAACCGTATGAAGAAAAGCTAATTGTCACATGCAAGTATGAAAATCACATATGAGTGGAGTGGCCATGTGGTGACCAGCGAGCAGAGCTGAATTGTGACAGTGGATATATTACACGCTGTTAGAACTGAGGATACTACACTACTTAATTTTGTAATTAAAGGGATTGTCCAGATTAGAGATGAAAATCTGCAGTGACTCTATTTGTGACTTCAGACTTCTGAATTCTTACAATGCATGCTCTGCACAATTTTAGGATTCTCCAGTGCCAGTAACGAGAATGGACGATCATGTGAGCACAAGTATGAGATTTGTATACTTCTCGCCACATCCTGGTTTGATGTGTCCAGCCTCAGTCAATTCATTTTTATTGAGCATGTCTGTTCAGCACGTGACCACATCTATGTAAATAGCATACTTACAGCTTCGTAAGCTCCCACTGTCACTGCCGGCATCAGAGAATCCTGACAGCGTGCAGTGTGCACACTGTGAGAATTAAGAAATCTGCAGTCACATAGATTGACACACAGAGTGACTGCAGGCTCATCACAAACTTGGACAACCCCTTTAATGCTCCTAACAACATAAATAAAAACATAGTAACCCTTAACTTGTCAGATGGCACAAGACTTTATTAAAGAGATTGTCCACTACTTTAACATTAATGACCTTTCCTTAGGATAGGTCACCAATGTCTGACTGGTCAGGATCCGGCACCTGGCACCCCCACCAATCACCTGTTCTAGGTGCCATGTCGGTGGTGGCAGGTGGCCGGAAGTGCTCAGTTCTGGATCTGCTCCGTCTTCTGATAGTGGTAGCAGGTTCCTATTAAAATCAATGAGGCTGATATGCAGTACCCGTCCGCGGACACTATCAGAGGACGGTGCAGATCCAGAAATAAGCATTTCCGGCCACCCGCACCAAGAACAGCTGATCAGTGGGGGTCCCATTGTGCTCACATCAGAAGCAATGCGCAAGTGGGACCAAGGCCTAATGATGGGAGATTGTATCACAAATAAACATTTACATTCAGGTACCTTATAGATGATGTTGCCTCTGAGTTGTTTCTTTCTATTCACCTTGTCCTGACGCCATGATGACTTTTCACATTCACATCTCATCTCTGCAGATTTCCATCTTCTCCGGTCTTCTGCAGCACATCCCATCACGATGCCCCTAAAATAGCAGAATGATTATAATACTTCTACTTAAAAATATCTGCCCTACACTGTGCCCCAGAATAAATAATGGCCCCTCACTGTGTTCTCTGCACAAAATATGACCCACACACTGCCCTTCTTATCTTACATCACACACACTTCCTCTCCTTCCCATACTACTCTTCACACTGTGCTCTCAATGTATCACCCTATACTGCCAAGTCTTTATACTGTGCCCTCTCATCACACCCCCTCCTCGCTATGGCCTCACACTGTCCTTCAATTCTGCACCCTCTCCATACCACGTCCCTCCACTACCCAGTCTCTATTCTGTGCCCCCTCACATTTTTCTCATCCCTTACTGTCTTCCTCACTACCTCCTGCGTGTCCATATACTTTTCCACCTCACTCTCCATCCTGCCCACTTGCTCCTCATACCATGTCACTCTATTCGGTGTCCTCAAAATTTAATTCCCATTTGCTCCCCATACCATGTCTATATACGTCACCTGTCCCTCTCCCCATACATCACCCCGCATCGTCCCTCTCCCCATACATCACTCCGCATCCTCCCTCTCCCCATACATTACCCCACATCCTCCCTCTCCCCATACATCACCCCGCATCCTGTATCTCCCCATACATCACCCCTCATCATTTCTCTCCCCATACATCACCCCTCATCATTTCTCTCCCCATACATCATCCCTCATCATTTCTCTCCCCGTACTACATCATCCCTCATCATTTCTCTCCCCAAGTGTGGCGCCCCTGAGGCTTCTGTCGCCACAGAGATATTGCACCTCAGCCAGAGGTGTGATGTCCCATCCTGGGTAAGAATGAGGTCATATGCCGGTCCACAGACTAAACTTGCACACACCAATTGGTAGGCATACACTGGGTCAGGGATAGTGGCAGCAACCCCCATAGATGTATTCATGGGGCCATAAGTCCCATTTCTGGTCCCAATAGTGTGGGTGGGGCCTAGTCAGTGGGTGTGTGGGAGCAGTCAGAAAGTGTGAGTAGATAAGGCAACCAGGAAGTTCAAGTTCAGTGTAGTCTAGTCAAGTGAGCCTGTCAGGCAGTGAGAGAGAAGGAGGGAGGTAGTTACCTCAGGAAAGTGAAGGAGAAGAGAAAGTGACAGAAAGAAGTTCCTGGTGTAGATCCTTGGGTCTAGTTAGGCCCAGGTGACACCTAAAGAAAGAAAAGAAAGGATTCCAGGGCCACGGTAGGGCATTTTGACTTGTGGCCTGTTCTACAGGAAGATCGGGTGGAGGGATCTGGCTGCATTCGGGGACGGTCCCCAGACAGAGGAAAGAAAGACAATTCCTCATAAAGTAACACCGAAGGCCGAGGGTGGTTGCAAGCGCCCAGGGCCACAACCCACCACAGATCCCCGGTAAAGGGGGCAAGATACAACTGCGGTTAGCCCCCTTTGTACAGGCCCTGTGGTGGAGGCCAAGACCAGTTCAACTAATAGAGTCAAGGCTGAGAAGACAGTCAGGGAAAGAGACACAGGAGGGGTGCACCGGTATTGACCTCTGAACTACCCGGGATCGGCGGAGGCACCTGACAATGGATCCCAGCATACTGTGGGCAACCGGTTTGCTGCAGCAACTGAAACAGTGAGTAAAAGTCCTAAACTGCAAGCCCTGTGTCATCTGATTCATTCTGCACCTCGTCCACAAACTCCATAGACTTCACCAAGCACCAAAGGTTGCCCCGGGGTACCCGCTCTACCTGTGGAGAGCAAGAAACACCTTAGCTGCCATAACATCAGCCCCGGAGGTCCCTTCCAGCAGCTGCAGCTCCATAGCTGCAAATTACCACAGGTGGCGTCCCGAATCTTATATGAACTTTAACATTATTATCACCCCCAATACTGCCACATTAACTGACCCTACCAGGGCCACGGAATCGGGCCCCGCCACCGCTGACTACCCCGGACTAGTCCGGCGCGACACCGAGTAACCTAAGACCCTGGGGTGGGCGAGTCACATACATCATCCCTCATCATTTCTCTCTCCATACATCATCCCTCACCATTTCTCTCCCCATACATCATCCATCATCATCTCTCTCCCCATACATCATCCCTCATCATCTCTCTCCTCATACATCGTCCCTCATCATTTCCCTCCCCATACATCGTCCATCATCATTTCTCTCCCCATACATCATCCCTCATCATTTCTCTCCCCATACATCATCCCTCATCATTTCCCTCCCCATACATCGTCCATCATCATTTCTCTCCCCATACATCATCCCTCATCATTTCTCTCCCCATACATCATCCCTCATCATTTCTCTCCCCATACATCATCCCTCATCATTTCTCTCCCCATACATCATCCCTCATCATTTCTCTCCCCATACTGTGCCCAAATATGCTTCCCACTCCCCAACCTCTCTTCCCACCATACTGCCAAAAGATCGTTCCCTCTCACCCCTACTGTATCTATAGATACTGCTCCCTTCCCATCCTCTCTCCTCCATACTGTCTTTAGATACTGCCCCCTCCCCACCATCTATCCCCTCATAATGTGTCCACTAATAGTTCCCTCTCCCCACCCTCTGTCCCCCCATTCCGTGTGCATAGATACCTCCCCCTCACCCCATAATGTTCCTCCGTCCATTTCTTCAGCTCCACAGTGGAGCACTTATCAGCGTTTCTCTGCCGCCTCTGCGTTGCGGGCCTGACTTACGGGTCAGCAGTGTGATCAGCTGACATGATCACATGAAAGCCATCACTCTGACCCGGAAGCCAGCGCCAGGCATCACCGCTTCACTTGTCCTCGTGTCTGACAGATACGAGGACAATTGAGCAGTGGGAGCCGCGTGCTGCACTTTCTATGAGTGCGGCTGTCAGTGTGACCACCGCGCTCAGAGAATAGCGGCTCCCACTGAAGAGCGGCAACCGTAGCCCACATGGAGACTTTCACAGCGCTGCATCAAGCGCCCGACAGCGCCCCTCTCACAGTTGCGCCCGGGGAAGATGCCCCACCAGCCCCCCCCCCCAGATACGCCCCTGAAAATGTTTAGAAACTCTACTTTGCCTAATAATTTAAAACAGTGCATTTTGAGGTTTTTTTAATTTTGAAGATTATACTGTTATCATTGGGAGGTTTCTTTAATAAAATTTGATGTATACTCTAACGGGTGATGACTTTTATTAGACTGACTATAATTTGCACCGACCATTTAGGAAAATCAGAGAAAAATATAATTTGGATAATAATTTGGAACATGGTGTAATGTTTAGGTCATGTGAGGAAGTGGCCATGTCATATTCTTTTGTCTTAAAGACTTTTACTGGACACCCAAACAGTAGAGTACCGTATTTTTTGGATTATAAAACGAACTTTTCCTCCAAAAATTTGGAAGGAAAATGAGAGGTGCATCTTAAAATCTGAATATAGCTTACCGGGAGGTGAAGAATTGGCGGGTGCTGTCTGTGCGGCTCTCTGTGCGGGCGGCCGGGTGCCTGTCTGTGCGGGCGGCCAGGTGCCTGTCGGTGCATGTGGACGGCTCCCTCTCTGTGCCAGGGGCCGGCTGCCCTTGTGTGCTGGCGGCCGGCTGCCTCTCTGTGCATGTGGGCGGCCGGCTGTGCGGACTGCGGTGGCTGTGCGGCGGGTGCTCCAGATGGTTTGTCCATGTTCCGGGCTTCAAATGATGGCGACCGGAGTCAGCACGTCCGCAGATGGAGCTCTTGGATGAGAGCTCTATCTGCGCATGTGCTGCTCTGGGCGCCATTTCTTTGAAGCACGGATCACCGACAGAGCATCTGGGACACTCGCCGCACCGGCGTGCTCCATAACTCAACCACCGCAGATTCAGCTGCCAGCACAGGCCTGCTGCCAGCACTGACCTGCCGCCGACGCTGCCTGCACTGACCTGACGCTACTGGGAGCAGTAACCTGCCGCTGCGAGCACTGACCCGTCGCCGCCACTTTGAGCACTGACCCGTGGCCGCCATTGTGAGCACTGACCCGCCGCCACTGGGACCACTGATTTGCCATCACGACCACTGACCCGCCGCTGCTGCGAGCACTGACCCACCACCATTGCCAGAACAGCCTCTGCCTCCTATGACCCAGCTCCACCACTAAGACAACACTACAGTAAGACTACACTGGAGTATAAGACAGACGCCATTTTTTTTTACCTTTTTTATCTCTAATTTTGGGGTGTGTCTTATAATCCAGTGCGTCTTATAAAACAAAAAATACGGTGATGCATGCAATCGAGCATTGCCTTGCATAAAAATCATGGTTTTCTTGAAAGATACAGACTTTTTCTTGCATCACTGTTTGAAGAAAGTATCTTTTAAAAACTGTCAGTAGGTTTGGTAGTTGATTTTGAGTTCATCTTCAACCCAAAATGGTCCAACTAGCTCATCTGTAGTAATACCAGCCCATAGCAGTACCCCAACGTCACCTTGTGTTCCGTGTGACACCCGTGATGCCGGAGAGAAAACAGACATGTTGCCGCGAGAAACACAGGGACACACGTAAGTACGGAATGGACACACGTTCCGTGCGAAAATACTTAATACTTAGTGTGTCCAAAACCATAGGAATACATAGGTCTACGTTTGTAGGTGTCTCTGGTACGTGAGAAAACTGCCAAACATGTACCGGAGGCACGGACGTGTGAAAGAGGCCTAAGGAAAATAAGATGTCTAATAATTCTGCACAACTTGATAAAAGGTGTTGATGTCCTTAGGGAACACCTAATTGCACCTAATTGTTCACTCATTACACAAAAACACATCACCTAATATGCTTCACATCAATAAGCATTCAAGTCTATTCTGCTTGGAGTTGGAAAATCTGCATAAAAATGATGAGATTGACAAAATAATCACTTGTCTAATAATGTGTACTGCTGCATTATATGAATTATCCAAATAAAAGGCTGGTAATTGAAAAACCTTAGTTATAGGAGAGATTGAGCTGTTTATTAGTAATGATGATATCAAAACAAGGCACTTGGAACAACACATGGTTAGGTCCACCATGCGTGTAGCTATCACCATTGACTCTCAGGTGAGCAAACTTTTTTTTTTTTTGGCTGCACAAAAAGTGTATTAGTTTTTTTGAAAGTCAAGTCAGAAAAGTTGTACAGTAAGGTTACTTTTACAAGGCAGTGTTTTGTTCAGGGTTTTGCATAAGCACTTATATGTAAGCCAAAACTAAGAATGTCACCTAAAAAAAGCAATTAAACAGATTTTCATCTCTTTTTCATTATCTAAATCTGTTTCTAGGTTGGACATAAATCGAGCCATGAGAAAGTGGCCTATGACACAACTGGAAGAAGAAAGTATTCGAAATGATAATAAATTTAAATAACTTCCTTGTGTGACCTAAAGGTTGATTTGGGCATACAAATAAAACAACAAAGGTGACTTTCTAAATAAAATATTATAGAAAGGTTGAAATTAAAGTCATCACTGAAAATTATAATATATTTTCGTATGATAGATCTGAAGAAAGAAGTAAAATATTCTAGATCATCACTATAGCATTATACCTCATTTGCAATAGCTTTCTTAACATATTATAAACATCTTAGAATTGCCCCAAAAGTAAAGTTATAAAAAGTGTCAACTACCTCTCAAGAATCACCTGGGTAATGCTATTGGAGTATAGAATTATCGTATTTTTCAGATTATAAAACGTACTTTTCCTCCCAAAAATTTGGTAGGAAAATGAGGGGTGCATCTTGTAATGCAAACGTAGCTTACCAGGAGTTGGAGAATGGGCGCTGTGAGGGCTGTGCTGGCTGCAGTGGAGGATGTGCTGGCTGCAATGGGGGCAGTGTGGAGCAGGGCAGTGCGGTGGGTGAGATGATCTGTCAGCAGTGCGGGCTTCAAATAATAGCGCCCAGAGTTGGCGTATGCGCAGATGGAGCTCTCGGCTGAAGATCTCATCTGCGCATGGGCCACCTCTGGCCCATTGATCTCCCAGAAATGCACGAAGGAAAATGGCGCCCCGAGATAGTGCGTGCATAGATGAGATCTCAGCTTGTCATTGTGCCGAGAGCTCAATCTGTATACACGCCGACTCCAGGTGCCATTTTTTTGAAGCCCGCACCTCCGACAGAGCATGTGTGACACCCACCGCACTGCTCCACACAGCCAGCACAGTGCCTGCAGCCAGCACTGCCCTACTCCAGCATTGCCCCTGCCTCCTTTAACCCTGCTCCACCACCACTACTGCCCCCCCTCTGGTAAGACACCACCGGAGTACAAAATAGACTCCCTCTTTTTTTATCTTCTTTATTTCTAAGTTTGGGGTGCTTCTTACAATCCGGTGCGTCTTATAAAATGAAAAATATGATATACATATATATATATATATATATATATATATGTCGTTTCACAGACCAAGATAAGTATTTTAACCTGTTTACCACTCAGCTAGTTTTCTCTTTAGTGACGCTGCCATTTTTTTCAATTTTGACCAGTGTCACTTTATGATATTATAACTGAATCACTGCAACAAATCCCAGTGATTCTGAGCTTGTTTTTTGTGACATATTATACTTCATAATAGTAGTAAATTTAGACAGATCTTTTTTGTGTTTATTTGTGAAAATTTTTAAAATGTAAGATACCTTTTTTCAATTTTCAAACTTAGGTTTTTTTTGCCCTTAAACCAGATACACATGTCACACAAAATAGCTAATAAATAACATTTCCCTCATGTCTACTTTGCATCAGAGCAATTTTTGAAACATAATTTTATTGTCATGATCCAGGCTGGCTTTTCCTGCTGCTGGTTACACCCAGCTCTAGCCTGGTCATGTCATGGGTTAACTCCCTTGCCTCGTTCTGGATCCCAGGACGCTATTTATTGTCTCTCTACCTATGGCTCAGTGCCAGTGATATTTCTGTCTTGCAGTGTGTATACTGGCTCTGATGAGTGTTCCTGATCTGTTCTGCCTCCCTGCTACTGTGTCCTGACTTGTACTCTCCCCAGTTCGTCTGCCTGTCCCGGTCCCAGACTTCCCTCTCCTGTCTGTTGTTTGTGTTTCCCTCTGCATACCTGATATCCCGGCTTCTGACTTGGTTCTGTTTTCTGACTTGATATTGATCCTCCATTTGCTGTGAGTTGACTTTCCTGGCTAGACCCTCACTGTTTCACTACTCTATTGCCCCCTGATGACTTGCCTGTTTACTGCCCCTGAAGTTACTCAGCTGTACTTCATCTGCCTTTCCGATACAGTGCTTCTTTGTCTCCTTCACTACTCTGCTGCCACCTAGTGGGGAATACGTTGTACTATGTCTTACTGGCCTTTGTGCAGTGTGACATTTATTTTGTTAGGAAGTTAGAAAAATTCAAAGTTTATCAGCAATTTCTCATTTTTTACAACAAAATTTACAAAACTATTTTTTTAGGGGCCACATCACATTTGAAGTGACTTTGAGAGGCCTAGGTGACAGAAAATGCCCAAAAGTGACACCATTCTAAAAACTGCATACCTCATAGTACCTCACAGGAACTAAAGCAATATGGAAAGACAAAAATAAAGTTTTACTTTTTCCCCAGAAATGTTATTTTAGCCCCAAATTTTGGATTTTCACAAAGGTAACAAGAGAAAATGCACTGGTTAATTTATTGTGCAAAATTGTCGGAATAGATAGCAGACACCATGTTGTGTTTGGAGAGACCCTGAAGTGGCTAAACTGTGCAACTCCCCCCTAGGTGACCCCATTTTGGAAATTAGACTCCTCAAGGAATTTATCATGTTTGGTGAGCACTTTGAACCCCCAGGTACTTCACAGAATTTTATAATGCTGAGCCGTGAAAATAAAAAAATGCAGTTACCACAAAACTGTGGCTTTAACCCCAAATTTTTCAAATTCAGAAGGGTAACAGGAGAAAATGCACAGTACAATATGTTGTGCAATTCTCCTGATTATGCCAATACGCCATAAGTGGTTGGAGGCTACATTTGAGCCACAGTGCAAAGTCAAGAAGGGAAGGAGCGCCGTATTTGAGTTCAGATTTAGCTGGAGTGGTTTTTGGGTGCCATGTCCCATTGGCAGAGTCCCTGACATGCCAGAACAGCACAGACCCAAACAAGTGACCCCATTTTACAAACTGCACCTCTAAATTAATTCATCAAAGGCTGCAGTGAGCATATTGACACTGTAGGTGTGTCACAAAATTTTGGGGAGTGAACAAAAAATAATTACATTTTTACCACTAAAATGTTGTTTAAACCCTAGATTTCCAATTTTCACAAAGGGAATAGGTAAAAAATACTTCATAATGTGTTACACAATTTCTCCTGAACGTGGCATTATACCATATGTGACTGTACAGTACTGTTTGGCTGTATCACAGGGCTCGGGAAGGAGGAAAAGCCATTTGATTTTTAGAGTACATATTTTTCGAGAATAGTTTGTGGACTCCATTTGCTGAATCCCTAAGTGCCGGAAGAGAAGAAATCCCCTCGAATGACCAAATTTTGGAAGTTACGCCCCTCTGGGAAATTACACCCTTCTTCATCTGCAGGTGTAGTGATGATTTAGTCTCTGGAAAACACCCATGGAGTCAAACACAGTGAATGTTGCAGAATTAAAATTTGTAAATAAATCCTTGTCGTGCCCAGTACATTGTAGTGCCCTTGCATTGTGCCCAGCTTGTGTTTCTTGAAACCAGCACCCCGTAAATTAAGCTGGCTTTCTTCACTACAACAATGCCACACGTGGACGCTAATTGTGGTTTAGGTACATTGTGGAGCTCAGAAGGGAAGAGGGCATTTAGATTTTGGAGCACACATTTTGCTGGTTTTTTTTGAGGGATGGAACCATAGTGTTTTTCCAGAGCTTTTGTGCTACCAGTAACCTGGAAGCCCTCATTATTTCCATTAACATATGATGGACCTGAGTGGGGACTTGTGTTTTTGTGGGTTGCGTTGAATGCTATTTAATGGCGATTTGGGTACAGAACATTTTGGATCAGTCCACATTTATGTTGTGCTCTATGCTGATCACTTACATCGGGGTTTAAATTATCCTCTTCAAAATACTTAATTCACGTGAAATCCCCATTGGTCCATTTAATAATGAGGAAGCAGAGTTATTCCGGTGTCTGTCTTTTCAAAGGTGAACAAAACTGTTGATGTCCACGCTTTTCTGAATGCCTAAAAAGACGCGTAAAAAGATGGGCATCACTGGACCTTAGGCCAGGCTGGAGTTTAAAGTGACTCCATCTGCCTCATTACAGTGAATTTTCCATTTGGAATCTTGTCTAAGCCACATTTTTCAGATTTTTACATGTAATACCCATTTTAAGCACTCAGCATGCAGGATAGAGTGCAGGATAAATATGAGCAGTGCCATACTGTGATCTTTGAGAGGCAGAATAAACAAATCAATAGCAGTTGAAGAATTGACTTTTTCAAATTTATTTTTTAGAAGATTCACTGTGCGATATAGGTAATTTGGCATGTTAATTCCTCTGGTCAGTACGATTACAGCAATACCAGATTTCTTTAGGTTTATAGGTTTGGCCACTATCACGCTAAATACTTTTTTTTTATCGTTGAACTTCAAAGTTCAACGATACAAAAAAAGTTTCTAGTTTTTTTTTTCTTCCACTGAAAGTCATGTGAGGGCTTGTTTTTTGTAAGATAAGTTGAAGTTTTTATTGGTGCCATTTTGGGCCACATAATGTTTCTTGATCGCTTTTAAGTCTGCTTTTTGTGAGGCAGAATCAAGAAGAAACAGCAATTCCGGAATTGTTTTTTTGTTTGTTTTTTTATGCCGTTCACTGCATTTTAAAAGTGATAAGATAGTTTTATTCTTCGGATGAGTATGATTACAGCAATACCACATTTACATAGTTTTTTTTAATAATTTGCCTCCTTTACACCATAAAAACTATTTTATAGGGGAAAAAACAGTTATTGCATTGCTGTATTCTGAGAGCGATAGCTTTTTTATTTTACTTTTTCATCGAGCTGTATGGCAGTTTTTGCAGGACAAGAGGATGTATTCAGCTATACCATTTCTATTCATATTTGACTTTTGAATCATGTTTATTCCACTTTTTTGTCAGCTATATGATGAAAAGACTTAGTTTTTGCTACATTTTGTTTATTATTCATTTACAGTGTTTACTGAAGAGGTTAACTAATGGGGCAGTTTTATAGATCGGGTTGTTACGGACACGGAAATACCAAATATGTGTACTTTTTTTCTGTTTACGGAAATATAAGTATTTATTGGAATTATATTTTTTTTTAATTTTCTGATTTTTTTATACTTTTACTTTTTTAACTTTTTTACTTAATCCCTAAGTGGGACATTAACTTTCACTGCTCTAAAGCAGAGTTTTTGCCCAAATTTCTGCCACAAAAAGGCTGCAGTTTGAACTGCATAGTGGCGTTTAGAAACCCAAATTCCCATAGACTAAGCTTGAAAAGCAGAACACATCCATTTTGGCACTAAACGCTGCAGTTGAAAAAGCAGATAAAAAGCAAAGTGGGGCCCTAGCCTTAAGAGGACTTGTCACAAGGTCAAAAGTGGCCAGTTTATGCTCTTATTTTATTCCTGTTGGTTCACTAATTATTTTTTTTTTGCATTTGTTTTTTGTTTATACTGTTCCTGAGATATGGGTGCATTTAATTTAATGTTAACTTATATTGTCTTTATTAAAGGAAACCTGACAGGTCCCCAATGCCCTCCAACTGAGCAGCATTCATACCTGTATGCCCAAATTCCATCTTTAACCAGAATGGTATAACATTTTTTGCTAATATAGAGGTTTAAAAAAACGACTTATGAACCTCACTATCCCTATGTTAAGTAGGGCCTTGACTAGTCACAGTGGCATTAGTTACTCTGACTTGTCAGCTTTTTTTTCATGTTATCACACGCCCTGTGGGCATAAAAACATGATTTCAACGAGTGGGTATCACCGCCAGCTGATGGAAATCTGGTGCATGCGCGTGGCTCACTCGGCCGCGTCAGTGCACTTCAGAAGCAGGATAAACGTTTCCTGCTTAATTACGCGAACTATGCATGACCGGAAATTCAGAAGACGGCTAACATACACGTTTTCAGAACTTTCGGTCATGCGCAGTAGCCTAAGTAAGCCGGGAAGTGTCCACTCGGCTTAAAAGTTGCACTGACTCAAAACAGTTACTCTAGCTTGTGGAACCATTTTAGCACACCCACAAGGGTATGATAACATGGAAAAAGGGCAGACTAGTCTGGGGAACTAATGTCCCTGTGACTAGTCAAAGCCCTAATTAGCATAGGAAAAGTAAGGTGCCCTGTGCGCACTAGAAAAAGGATTTTTCTCAAGAAATTTCTTGAGAATCTGTAAGATTAGCGCAGTTGCGTTAAAAAAATGCACCAATAACGCACCGAAAAACGCATGCGTTTTTACCGCGTTTTTGGGCATTTTTGATGCGTTTTTTCTGCAGGTTGGTCCATTATCTATGGCAAAAAACACAGGTACCTGCAGAAAAGAAGTGATATGCTCATTCTTTTTCTCAAAAAATTCTGCAGAAAGAATGTTCTTGAGAAAAAAAAACGCAGTGTGCGCACAGCTGGGGAATGTTTGCAGAAAGGTTACAACCATTTTCTCAAGAAATTTCTGCAGCAAAAATGCAAAAAAAAAACCCCGCAGGTAAAAACGCAGTGTGCGCACAGGACCTTTATGAGTTTTTGTTTTTTTTAAACATTCATATTAGTGAATAACATTATAGAGGGCTGGTTAGGGAGGGAGTTTGGGCATACAGGGTTAGAGGGCATAGGGGACCTGACAGGTTCCCTTTAAGGCTATGTGTGCATGTTGCATAATTTCATGCGTTTACGCTGCATATTGCACTGCAATGTAAACGCATGCATCCTGCGTACCCAGCACAATCTATGAAGACTGTGCATAACCCATCTGCACGTTGCGTTTGAGAGCGCAGCAATTTGCATGCTGAAATTTTGATCCAAATCGCTGCACTCAAAAAAGTAACATGTCACTTATTTTGTGCGCTTTGGATGCAGCTCCTGCTCTGTCTATGAGAGACGCAGCATCCATAGCACATGAAATCGGCATCTATTCTGCAGACACACTGCATCCATTATGCAGTGTTTCTGCAGCGATTTGAAGCGCACATGCACTGCCAAATCGCTGCAGATTTTTCAGCATGGACACTATGCAACGTGCGCACAAAGCCTAAGAGAGCGTTGCTCACAGGTTAAGAATTCAAAGCAGTCTAAAGACATGTTTCCAGAGAGTCCTGTGAGCAAAAGTGTCTCAGTAAACACCATAAAAATGAAAGGTCCTCTTTAAGCGTTTAGTTCAAATTTTTATATATTTTATTAGGAGATTGTGAGTTAAATACAAAAGTTACAAAAGTTTTCTCTTTTTCTTGAAGAGAAAGCACATTTTTATATTACGTATACAAACAATTTTATTCTAAATTCTGTAATCTTTGATTTCTGAGGTGGCATCACTTCTATAATGGACAAGAGGGTTTGGACATAGTTCATTTCTTTCATCTCCCTACTTAAATAAACATATTCTGGGCCAAGTCAAGAATTTATATCGATAGCTTAGTTTGGAGACAGCTTTTTCACGTGTAGATGGCTTAACACAAGTTTATCTCATATTGTTTTTATTATGATAAAATATTTGTTTCTAAAGGCCCCGTTACACGCTACCATATATTGGGCGATATGTCGTTGGGGTCACGGAATTCGTAACGCACATCCTGCATCGTTTGACATATCGCAGCGTGTGACAGCTACGAGCGACTGTTAACGAGAAAAAATACTCACCTTATCGTTGCTCATTGACACGTCATTCATTTTCAAAATATCGGTCACATTCCTGGATGCGGGTTGTTCGTCATTCCTGAGGCAGCACACATCGCTCCGTGTGACACCCCGGGAAGAACGAACACAGCTTAGCTGCGTCCCGCCGGCAATAGGAAGGAAGGAGGTGGACGGGATGTTACGTCCCAGTCATCTCCTTCCCTCCGCTTCTATTGAGCGGCCGCTGTGTGACGTCGCTGTGACGCCGAACGTCCCTCCCCCTTCAGGAAGAGGAGGCCCACAGCGAGGTCGTTCGGGAGGTAAGTGCGTGTGACGGGGGTTACCGACTTTGTGCGACAAGGGCAACAAATTGTCCGTGACGCACAAACGATTGGGGCAGGTGCAATCGCATGATAAATCGAAGCGTGTAACGGGGCCTTAAATCACAACATTTTTTTTCAGATTGGTGTTTGTACATAGTGTTGATAAATGTAGATGTATATACAGTCAGAGGTTAAAATGAAGAAAATGTAATTAATCCATAAATAACATGTTGTATCATGCAAGCATTTATACAGTACTGCACCCTGCCGATAATATATATTCAAGAAAGTCAATCTCTAAGATATTTGACACTGAAACAGTCTGTAATTAATTGTATCTAATTACATGCTATTCTGTAAGTCATCATTTACCAACTAATGCATCTAATTAGTCACATTCCATAATTATCTGTAGAATCACAAAGCTTCCTGCAAAACATTGTCTGAGTCTTCTCTAAAGGGATAGTGTGTTTTTAATTTGCAGTATAAATAGAGGTATTTTCTGAAATATGCTGATAAGTATCTGGAATATGGCGTCCTTTATTGAGAATAATGACATACTGTATATTTTATTAAGATGCCAAACCTTTGTCTGTGATGCTTTATATAAACAATATGCAAATATAATTATTTAGCTGAATTGTATCTTTCAGTAGAATGAGGATAATGATTGAAATTGGTGACTTTCGGTTCATTACTGTATTACTTGTTATTTATACACCACAAATGGATACTGTTTCTCTTTTTGGAGAGAGACAAGTTGGCGTAAGAAGATTTATATGCCATGTTTAGTGCCCCTCTGAATTTAAACTTCCCTGGGAGTTTGACTTGATTGTTTACATGCAAAAGCACGTTTCAGGGTATTTGCATCAGTGCAAACCAGGAGATCTGATTTAGCTGGGTGACAGGCCTTTGACAGGAGAACTAAGGTATAAGTATATTTTTGTGGAGAGCACCAAGTCAGTTTAGGGATACTGTCATGAGTGTGTCCCGCTCTGGGGAGATCTCTGGCAAGTCTAAGATCAGAAGGTCACAACACCTTATTGCGTGCAGATCCACTACTTTTATTTGAGTGAAAGCTACTTTTTTTTTAAGGCTGTAAAGGTTAAGGACTCTTTCCTACCTGGCTGTCCTTTGTAGCCTTATTCCCAGGTGCTACTTTTTGTGACCACTTCTCTTCACTATAAAAAGTCACATGTCTTACCATCTGATGCCGGTTATAGAATCTTCATTCTTATTCTGACCACTTTGAATGGAGCCAGTCTCCAGAAGAAGCTGAGAAGATGTCACAAGACAGTTGCAGCTGTGGTATTTAGCTGCATTAGGGGAGGTTGGAGTGTTTTCCTTTTGTGTCTATTTCCTCCCTGTCTGTCTTCCTTCCCTGTTGTTGTATTATTGCGGTGGCAAGACTAGTGCTCTTGCTGGCCTTTTCACTAGCCAGGGTGATTTCAGGGCATGTGATCAGCGATGAGGGAAAGGACCCATATAGGGACTTTAGGGAGTGCAGGGATCAGGCAAGTTCAGGCGGTGACTTCGCTCCCCTCTCCTTAGCATGAGGGCTCACCATTGTGTCGTGTTCAATGTGTAGCCCGTGTGTTGCAGAGCTTGCTAGGAGTTCTCTTATACCTGTCAGAACCCCAGTAGTCACTGCATGAAATTTCCACATAGTCTATGCAATGTTCCCCTAGATATTTAAATCTGCAAATTTAAGACCCCTTGCCAGAGGCAACATATCTAGTGAGATTTACCGGTACTGCACTGAATAACAAAAACCCCAAAACATGTCTGTACATGGATTTTCTGTTTTGGTGTCTTATCTTAGGTCATGTGGTTATCCCTTTTAAAGGGTTAATTTTGACTTTTAAGATTGCTACTTAAACTAGGTGGCACTAAACTTCCAGTCCAGTTGTATATTATACAACACTAACATTTCTGTACATAAAATTTATTCATGTGCATGGATATATTTTTAAAAATGTAGTATCATGCTAGTACCAAGCGAATTGGACCCGTGGGGTACTGGGAGGTGTGAAACGGCCGTCGTCCCCGGGGAGCCTGCACCCGGCCCTCTTACGGCTCTTTTATCCTGCTTTATGGAACAAATAAAAAACAGATTTGGATTTTTACTGTGAGTGCCATAACTTTCTTTCTTATTGTGGACTATCTGGATCTCCTTCCTTTTTCCACGAGCACCCAGGACCAGTGCAGTGGTCTGTTAACCGGAACGGATTCACTCCTCCCTCTCTTTTGATTTATTAAGTACCAAGCGAATGGCGAAAGGGAAGGGAAGGAAAACCCTGTGTCTAGGGAAAGGGAAGATGGTGACCCCCTGACCAAACCTACTGCTGGATCCTGGGGTCCCTCAACACCCTAGATAGGTTTTGTACTTATGTGCCGACCCAGGTACCTGACCCTAGGTATCCCTATTGCTGGGCCCTAAATAGGGAATGGATAGGAAGAGCTTTTCATCAATCCCACTAAACACTATAGACAACACAAGGAGGAAAGTCATGTCACCAACTGAAATCTATCTGTAAATATAAAGGAATCCTGCCACTTACTGAAAAATAATATCAACTGGTTGAACTGATGGCCATAAAAAGCTGTCTCAATACCAAAGTGTACCGCCCCGGGGCTCGGCCGTCTGCCGAGCCGCTCGGATCCGTGCTCGTCGGGGGAGGCTCGAGCTCCTCCCAGACCCAGGGGTCACGTCGCTCTGAAGGGAAGCTGGCGCTACGTGTAGGGACTTTGGTGGGGAAGCCGAGGCTGTGGCGTTTCTCTTATACTGTCTTTTGGCCGCTGTCGGCAATGGTAAAACTGCATCCGCAACTCCGCTTCCGTGCGGGTTTCAAAGGCGACCTGGAGTTTATCAAAAATGGCGGTTACCGAGGCCCGGTCCGTGTCTGCCCAGGTTTCCACCTCCTGCTCAGCCGCGCCGGTCAGCTGCCCCAGGACTGCACGCTGCTTGCCAGTCATAGCATACAAATCTAGGATCGTGCACATTTTCTTCCGGAACACCTGCAAAGCATCAGGCTTCCCATCGTACTGGGGTAACAAAACAGCACCGGGCACATAGGGCAAGGAGATTGGCATTACCTGGGCAACTGCCGGAGCCACGGCCTCCCACGCTCCTGCGACCGGAGCGAGCGCCGCTGCATTCCATCACCGGGCACATCCGCGGGCGCTGCCACTCCAGCGGCTGGCGCCACTCCACCATCGAGATTGGGCGCGGACATCTTCCTGCTTCTCCCCCTTGGTCTTTTCAGGGGCACTCCGCTTTCTTTCTGTTCAGCTTCACTTTTTAGCCGCACAGTTTTCTGCACCGCTCTGTTCCCAGGGGGCGGGGCTTCAACTCTCGCGCTCTTTTCGTGGGGAAGACGGGTCTGGTGGGAAACTTGCGCCAAGGGATAGTGACAAGATGGCGGATTCTGAAATTTTTTTCAACGGGTCACCGCTGACTTCTGCTTCAAGGCGCACTTCCACCGGTAAGGGGATGGGTTCAATCCTGTTCATGATGCCAGAAGAGTCGATGTGTACCGCCCCAGGGCTCAGCCGGCTGCCGAGCCGCTAGGATCCGTGCTCGTCGGTGGCTCGAGCTCCTCCCGGACCCGGGGGTCACGTCGCTCTGAAGGGAAGCTGGTGCTACGTGTAGGGACTTCAGTGGGGAAGGTTCATGACCGAGGCCGTGGCGTTTAGGGATGTAAGTTTGTGACGCCACCCACGGGTTGTGGTGAATGTGGACACCATCGCTGACGTTGACTAGGCTCCCGGGGATGGTGTTATGCTGCCTGGTGTTGACCCCTCCATTGGCAGGGGGTGATGGTCCCGGGGCCCAGTGGTTGTGAGGTGTAGGCGGGATTGTGCGGTGCGATGTGCGGCCCGAGGGCACTGTTGTACTCACTATGACAGATACACCGGAGTCTCTGGTAAACCAAAAAGGATGGTGGTCGGTGCCCGCAGCCGGCTACGCTTTGCCGATTACTCAGGTTGGTGGTTCCCGCCTTTCTCCTGCACCTCTATGGTAGAACTTGACTGCCTATGCTTCAGCAACGGTAGTCCGCTCCCCGGCTTTATGTGTGTCGGGGAACCCGTTTGCCCACATGCACTGGCCCGTGGGATCTCTCTGCCTGGGCGGTGGCTTTCTATCCCCCTCGGTGGGCTGTTGCCGTCTTTCGGGTCTTGGGACGGGAAAGGACCTAAGGTCAAGACATCAATCAGTGAATTCAATGTGGTCCAGAGGCTTCTGGACCTCGTTCTGGGTCTGAGTACCCTTCCTGGTGCTCCGGTTTCCAGTTGGTTCCCCGGTTCGGTACCGGCAGGCCACTACCCTGTCCCGGTCCCTTACGGTTCCACCAGCCGTCTTCCCGGCTCCTGCAGGCAGCAACCACCGTCTGCCTCCTGGTCACAGGGTATCTGTGCTCCTACCCAGATCCCTGACAGACGTTGACACACTGCGACTACTCTCCTCTCCTCCCTAACAGCCCTAACAGATCTCTCCGTGTTTTTCCCACCTCAGGCTATCCGAACTCCTCGGAGGGCATGGCCAACAGCCTGGCTCCGCCCCCGGGTGTGAACGTCAAGACCTGAGAGGGGTGACTCAGGCTTTTTTAGGTTTGCTGGTTACACCTTTTTAGGGGTTGGTGTTTGGGCAGGGGGTCTACCTGTGACTACCTGGCTAGTCCAGGGCGTCACAAAAGTCTTACACAAGAAACATCTCATGATGGGTAAAACCATTGTCCTAAAGCAGCTGTCTCAAGACCTTCACAACTGTATTGTTGCAAAATAAACTGATAGTATTGGTTACAGAAGTGGAGAGAATACAATTTCACCATAAACTGGCTATGACCAGGTGCTCCCTGCAAGATTTCAGGCAGATGAGTGAAAATAATTATCAGAAGAGTTGTCTAAGAGCTAAGGAACATCCGTGGAGAGCTACAGAATGTCCTGGTATCAGCAGGTACAATTGTTTCAAAGAAAACAATAAGTAGTGCACTCAACCTCCATGACCTGTGTACACACTCACCACACAAGACTCCATTGCTGAACAAAAAAACATGTTCAAGCATATTTAAAGTTTGTTCAAGAAAATTTAGTCAAGCCTGCGAAATACTGGAAGAATCTAGTCTGGTCACATGAGACAGAAAAAAGGCAGTTATTTAGCATACGGCACTGGCACACATTCTATAATTGAAGGAAGGATGAATGTAAAAATGTACAGAGACAATCTTGATAAAAAAAACTGCTGCCATCTATTAGAGTTCATTGCAGAAGCCCATGGAACCTTCAGGATTTGAAGATTTTTGTGTGGAAGAATTGGCCAAAATCACACCTGATAATACATTTCAGTGAGTGTACTCAATTCTTTTCTACCTGTGTTATTTCTCATTATTAGTAAAGATGAGCAGACCCACGGAAGTTCTGGTTCCGCGGATTCAGGTGGACTTTTGATAAAGTTCTGTTCTGGACCTGGACTTGACCTTCAGTGGAAGTCACTGATTGGGTAGTTCGGCTCTCAACCCACATGGAGCCAGCCATAAACAGAGCATTTTCTTGGGGAGGAGGGTGAGTTTTTCACATATTTTTGTTATAAGTGTGAACAATACATCCAATAATGCTGATTTTACCACCAGTACGAGCCATTCAAATGCTGCAAGCGGATCGCAGTGAGCCATGTACCGAGTGTACCTGAACAAAGTGAATCACGCTCCAGTGGTCAACATACGTAAAGCACCCGAATTTGAACACATTCTTTTGCAAAAGTTAAAATTTGGGCCCACTCATCTTTAATTATCACACCTAACTTAAGTTATGGACATCTATGGTTTGATTTCTTTGCTTGTGTGGATTGGATGGGTTGTTACCGACACCTGTTGAAGAATTCATGTCAATAGCACCCTTAGAAATATATTTATTTGGAAAATTTATGACGTGATCAATACTTATTTCACCTACTATATGAGAAAATGTGACTGGTGTGCAGGGCCAAACCAATAGGCTGAAACTAATTATGAACAATATTAATATTAACATCTCCAATCCACCAGGGCCTTTTAACCTCTTAGATTGCGCTGTCAATCTTTGACAGCACGATTTAATGCGCTCCAACGGGTACTGCACCGTTCCCACCGCCATCGGCAGCCCCATGACTCAATCACAGGGCGCCAATGTGTTGGCATGGCAGCACGGGATCAGATGATGACCCCTGTTGCTGCCATGACTCACTTCCTGTGAATGCTGGCAGAGCGCCGACACTCATAGGAGCACAGCATTTTTGCTGATCAGTGCAATGCTGAAGCATCTGTCTGATCAGCAGAAACGACCGGATTGTCTAATCATAAAGTCCCTTAGGGTGACTAGGAAAACCAATAAAAAAAGGAAAAAGAGTTTTAGAAATCTAAAAAACCCCCTAAAAGTTCAAATCTCCCCTGTTTTGCCCCATTGAAAATAAAACCATTATAACAAAAAAAACCACATATTTGATATCGCTACATTCAGAAATTTCTGATCTATGAAAATAGAAAATCAATTAATCTGTTCGGTAAACAGCGTAGCGAGAAAAAAATTCCAAACACCAAAATTACGGTTCTTTAGTCGCAGCAACATTGGAATTAAATGCAATAACAGGCGATCTATGCAAAAATGGTATAATTAAAAATGCCAGCTCAAGATGCAAATAATAAGCTGACCCCTAGATCCACAAAAATGAGAACGCTACGGGTCTTGCAAAATGGCGACAAAGCGCTATTCTTTTTTTCACAAACTTTTGATTTTTTTTCACCACTTAGATAAAAGTAAAATAGTACATGTTTGGCATCTACGACCTTGTAATGACATGGGGAATCATAATGCCTGGTCAGTTTTACCATATAGTGAACATGGTAAATAAAACCCTACTAGGAAACAGCCGTGCAATCCTGAGCGGATGCAGGCTGCTATTTTTAGGCTGGGGGCCCGAATAACCATTGCCGTCCCCAGCCTGTAGGTTTTATCATGGCTGGGAATCAAAATTGGGGGGCCGCATGCCGTTTTTTAAAATTATTTATAAATAAACACATTACCACTGTCACACAGGATGGGGGCGCGTCTGACTGCAACCAATCAGAGATGCGGGGACTGCCAGTGGGCGGAGGATGCGGTGCATATATATGAAGGATAATGAGTAGAGTTGAGCGCGGTTCGAGGTTCTCCAGTTCGCGGCTCGAGTGATTTTTGGGGCTGTTCTAGATCGAACTAGAACTCGAGCTTTTTTGCTAAAGCTCGATAGTTCTAGATACGTTCGAGAACGGTTCTAACAGCAAAAAAAACAGCTAATTCCTAGCTGGCTTTCCGCTGTAATAGTGTAAGTCACTCTGTGACTCACACTATTATGACATTTCAGTGTATAGTGTGCGGGAACAGCGCATTCAGATCACTGCTGTATGTATAATGGCGATCGCCATTTTTTTTTTTTTTTTTCCTTGTCTTCCTTCCCTAAGCGCGTGCGTGTAGTGGGGCGGGCCAGCATGTCAGCCAATCCCAGACACACACACAGCTAAGTGGACTTTTAGCCAGAGAAGCAATTGCATGTGTGATAGGATGTCCATGTCACATGTCCCTGCATTATAAAACCGGACATTTTCCTCCAGCACGCCATTATCTGCCTTCTGCGTCCTTGGTGTCAGACATCACTGGCGCAGCTCCTATCGCCGATACTGCTGTATACGCTCCATACACAGCGCTGGACAGCTTAGGGATAGCACTTTCTATCAGTCCTTTTAAGGGCTCATACCGGCAGGGTCAGAGCCATAGGTGACAGGTCCGTGAAAACAGAGTTTAACAGCTACACAAGATGACAGCGTCTGTGTAGCTAAGGTCAGGGATTTCCTCGCTGCATTTCCCCATTAGGGAGGATAGAAAGGCAGGCTTTCTTTCCTCTACCCAGAGACCCACAACCCTGCCACTGTACCCTCCTGCCCTTTGCATACTCCAACTCATTGTTACTAAGCCATTATACTAGCAAACACTGAGTGAACTTAGTGGCATCCTAAACGTGGCTGTTGGACTGCTGTATTGCCCCAGTAGTGCAAAGATATTTGCAGCACGTCTGCCTGCATTGCACACTCCAACTCATTGTTACTAAGCCATTATACTAGCAAACACTGAGTGAACTTAGTGGCATCCTAAACGTGGCTATTGGACTTCTGTATATTCCCACTAGTGCACAGATATTTGCAGCACGTCTGCCTGCATTGCACACTCAAACTCATTGTTACTAAGCCATTATACTAGCAAACACTGACTGAACTTAGTGGCATCCTAAACGTGGTTGTTGGACTGCTGTATTGCCCCAGTAGTGCAAAGATATTTGCAGCACGTCTGCCTGCATTGCACACTCAAACTCATTGTTACTTACTAAGACCTTATAATACCAAAAATTGAGTAAACTTAGTGGCATACAAGAAGTGGCTGTTGTACTCCATTAGTGCCCCACTGGTGCAAATCTATGTGCAGCACCTGTGCAGGACACCCTCCTGCTCTGTTTTTAATAAGCTATAATGGTAGCAAAAAATACTGCCATTTAGTGGCATCATAGAACTGGATGTTGTATTTCATTATTGTCCCACTGGTGCCAAGCTATTTCTAGCACCTGTGCAGGACACCCTCATGCACATTTTGCTACGCTAATGTTATAGCAAACTCAGGGAATTCATTGCTGCATTTGATAATTCGGAGGGATAGAAAGTGAGGCTTCCTTTAGCTTTTCCTTCTGTTCATAGACAGCATCTCCAAGTCCACACCCGAAGAGCAATTTCTCCTCCACGTGTAAGTGTGGAGAGGCAGCTAGTGCGCATGCGTGTGCCGATTTACCCCAGCTGCAGCCTAACTACAGTGTTTCGCCTAGTGAGTATGCTCAGCCTGACTGTGCCATTCCTGACGCTAAGTCTTCATTTCGGGATACAGCGCATGCTCCCACACTTAGTGTGAAAAGCCTCTTTGCACAGGTACTTGCATTCCGTGCCAGGTCTAAGTCCTGTTTTGTGCCGAGACACCATGCTAAAGCTGATAGTCTTTTTTCAGAGACTCTATTTCATGCAACTGACCATGCTCAGGCACTTACTGCATCAGAAACTAGGTCCGGTAATGAACTCTTTGGCCCTGCCCCTGATGTGGGGGGGCCCATATAGACCACAGGGCATCAGGTATCCTGACGATGTGGCCAGGCTACTCCCAAATGGCTTGCAGAGGCCCGCCCCTATGACTTGTCACCTCATTATTGATGGTCAGACGATGACTGGTGAGGTGTTTGTGTCGTGGCAGCCATGAGGTCATTATTGAAGTTGCGGTTCCAAATAGGACGCTAGTTATGCCACTCATGACGTGTCACTCTGCTTTTGTCTCCAGGAGGTGCATTGTGGTCCACCCTGGTTTGGGGCGGACCCAGGTTATAAAACGGGCTGGAGCCAACAAGGAGGTGCGCAGTCTTCTATTATGCTCCGAAAGAGCACACCTCCATGTGTTGAACCCATTTCGGCTTTAGGCCAGAGGTAGGCAGGGATAGGGTGTCGATGCAGGCCGCCACCACAGTTGGTAACGCAGAACGGTTAAGGCCAGCTCCTGTCCTACAAGTCCTGCCTGTGCAGCCCAGTGGCATTAACAGGCCTGCTGCTGCTGATGCGCCTGCTGTCCACAGGTGTGGCCCCAATGCACATGGTCAGCATACTGAATGGCCCCTGTGATGTTAACAGGGAGTTCCTGGGCTGGGTGGGCGTGTGGACCCTGTGACGCTAACAGGGCTCCCAGTCTCAAGATCC
The DNA here is from genome assembly GCF_048569485.1 of Anomaloglossus baeobatrachus. Classification (NCBI taxonomy): domain Eukaryota; kingdom Metazoa; phylum Chordata; class Amphibia; order Anura; family Aromobatidae; genus Anomaloglossus; species Anomaloglossus baeobatrachus. Next base: position 192,071,903 of record NC_134354.1, on the reverse strand, counting down.
GAGTGGCGTCTAACTCGGTTCAGGCAACTAGTAGTTTCATAGCCACACAGATCTGTATCCTCCACCTAACCTTCCAGTTGCCAACCTCTCCTTTTCCATCTGGGAGCACGGTGGACATTGACTGCTGATGGGGATATATACCTTTCTCTTTCTTTTCTTATTAATTTTCGTTATATACCGGTAACATAGTATATACCACCTTATCCAAATCTGCCAGTCCCACCGTAACAGATGGTGTTTCTTCATCAAATGTTACTTTTGCTTAACCACCAAACCCACGGACAAAAACTTTTTTCCCCTTTCCAACACACCTGTTCCCCTTTCCACCAGCATTTGTCCTTTTTCAACTCATTTGGTATATGACCAAAAGTGCAACTCTGCAGGGACACCGTACTCAATGCCATCTCAGCACAACAGCCAGCCCTCGGTCCCTCAGATGTGGACAAGTAAAAGCCCATTTCCTCCTATCCATGACAAAGCGTTGAGATTCACTCTGTGCAGCACTGGTGTTTACTGGAAAAGCAGATCTAAGATTGCGTACCAACTTCTGCAGATACTCCTGTTTACGTGCGTCCCTTTCTATGGCAGGAATTATTTCGCCAAATTTTGTCTGTTTGGCAACCCAGTAGTTAGCATTACTTCGAATTCGTACAATCCGAGGGTCATGTTGTAGGTAGTGCAGCAAGAAGGCGCTCATGTGTCTTGTGCATCCAGGAGGACCAAGTCCTTGGTGTGTTGGTGGCAGAGAGGTGAGAATCGTGCCTCCTTCCTCTGCCCTCTCCCCCCAACCTCGCACAACCGAAATGTGAGCAAGCTCTCACTCATCTGCTGAGTCTTCCATGCCCATCGCCAGTTCGTCCTCCATTTCTTCATGGGCTCCTGCACCTTCCTCAACAATTTTTGCTGATACTATGCGCCCTTGTTAATCCCTCTCCCCCACCGTCCCTTGACTTCCGCCTTGGTGCCGCTCACCGTCTGGACCTTGTAGATATTATTATCCCTTCTGCATATGACTCCTCCTGTACTTCCTCCCCTTCCTCTTGGACCAACACCTGACTCCGAATAATGCATACAGTGTGCTCCATCTTGTAGATGACCAGAATTGTCACGCTGAGAATGGCATCGCCAGTGCTAAAGATCTTCGTCGATATTTGTAAACTGTGTAGAAGGGTGCATAGGTCCTTGATCTGACACCACTCCAGCAGCGTGATCTGCACCACCTCTGGATTAAGTTAGCCCAGGGTATACGTCATACCGTATTTCAGCAGGGCTCTGCGGTGCTGCCACAGACGCTGAAACATGTGCAGATTCAAATTTCTGCGTGTCGGAACATCGCATTTCAGGCGTTTAACCACCAGACCCTAAGACTTCAGGAGCGATGAAAGTTGTTGAGCTGCTGGGTGCGAAGGATGAAAGTGAGCACATAGCAGCGTGCCCGCTGCACAAGGCCATGTAGGCCGGGATGGTATTTTAAAAATTGCTGGAGAATCAGATTCAACATGTGAGCCATACAAGGCACGTGTGTCACATTGCCCTGACGAAGGGCCGCAGACAGGTTTGCATTATTGCCGCACACGGCTGTTAAGGCACCAACGTAGTCCACTCAATCAATTTGTACTCCGGTCGCCAGGTGACAACGTGTTCCTTTCGTGCATAGTGCTGATGATGGGAAAGGAGTCGATGCCTGGACGCAGGTTATGGTCACCCACTGGGTTGCGTTACCTTGACAGATACAGAACCACAGGCTGAATGTAGGTGGTGGGTATCTCACAGATGAAGTACCATCATTCAGCTACAACCAATGGGAAGACACCACACCCTTTTTTAGGCCCCTCCTGTCTGCAGACCACTGCCAGACAAAGCTATGAACCTCTTGTTACTGTTACCCCCAGTTCAGTTATATGAGTTTGTGTGCTTGTTACCTGACTACTTTTCCTGCTTGCTGTTTATGTACCTCGTTGGCCGATCCGCATTTCACCTCTGCTTGTTTTCTGATTAAGTCCTGGCCATCCCATTCTGTTCCTCTTCCTCAATTAATGTTTTTGACCCTGCATGACTACTATTCTCTGGAACTGCAGCCTTCCACAGGTATTGATCAACTTGGGCCCTGTGTAATTCCAAATCACTGTATAGGGGTTAAAGGGTTTCAGGGTTCTGGGTGTCCAGATTGGTGAGTGGCTTGCCTCTAGCCTATCCTTTACAGCCCATCTGAGTGTGTCGATCCAGGCAGGCGTTACACCGTGCCCTCTGCAGAAGGCCATGTAGGCCGGGATAGTGTTTTAAAAATTGCTGGACAACCAGGTTCAACACGTGAGCCATATAAGGCACGTGTGTCACATTGCCCTGAAGAAGGCTCGCAGACTGGTTTGCATCATTGGCGCACCCGACCTTCCCTGACTGCTGGTTGAGTGTAGACAACCATTGATGAAACTCGGTCTCACTCTCCAGAGCTAACCATCCACAATTCCTCAGCGGTGTCTCACATTTCCCCTACATTTCAAAGTAAACATTTGACCGCCTGATGGCCTTGAGCTCTGCTGCCAGCATAGTAAGGAGGTGTGTGGGATTCCTTGGGCGCAGTTACAAGGAAGGGTGGCCTGACCACACAGAGTTTGGGCCGAGGTGGAGGACCCACACGAGGTTAAGGAGGCAGAAGCAGTGGAGGAACTTGTACATACAGAGAAAGGATTGACACACAAGTCGTGGGGATGGCAAGACTTGTACAGCAAACCCTTCTCCATCTCTCACCATAGTTACCCAGTGCCCAGTCAGCAACATGTAACTCCCCTGTCCATGCTTACTGGTCCAAGTATCTGTGGTGAAATGCACCCTGTCACACACAGTGTTTCTCAAGGAATCGGTGAGGTTGTGTGCGACCTGCTGTGGTAGCGCGGGCACGCCTTTCTTGGAGAATGAGTGACGACTGGCCATCGGCTCTTGGGGCACTGCAATGGGCATAAGGTCTCGAAAATCCTCGGTCTCAAAAGGGTTTCTGTTGCCAACAAGTTGCAGATGATGAAACTCAACCTCTTAGGCATGTCATGCCCTTCGAAAATCATGTAAAATACAGCGAGGGGACGCCAACCACAGTCTCCCTCGTTGCCACTAATTGGGCCACACACACCCCACTTGACTGGCATCAGTTGACCCCCCTTTTGAAAAAGAAAAAGATGCTTTGCATGAAGCACTCTCAAAAATACGCGTGTCTTTCCCGTCCCCTGGATGACCCAGGGGAAGAAAAGTCCTCTGAGAGCCATGACTTGTTCATCTTGGTTCTTTTAGAAACACAGCGAGGGGACTCCAACCACAGTCTCCCTCGTTGCCACTAATTGGGCCACACACACCCCACTTGACTGGCATCAGTTGACCCCCCTTTTGAAAAAGAAAAAGATGCTTTGCATGAAGCACTCTCAAAAATACGCGTGTCTTTCACGTCCCCTGGATGACCCAGGGGAAGAAAAGTCCTCTGAGAGCCATGACTTGTTCATCTTGGTTCTTTTACAAACACAGCGAGGGGACTCCAACCACAGTCTCCCTCGTTTCCACTAATTGGGCCACACACACCCCACTTGACTGGCATCACTTGATCCCCCTTTTCAAAATGAAACAGATGCTTTGCATGAAGCACTCTCAAAAATACACGTTCCTTTCGCCTACCCTGGCTGACGCAGGGGAAGAAAAGTCCTCTGAGAGCCATGACTTGTTCATCTTGGTTCTTTTACAAACACAGCGAGGGGACTCCAACCACAGTCTCCCTCGTTTCCACTAATTGGGCCATACACACCCCACTTGACTGACATCACTTGATCCCCCTTTTCAAAATGAAACAGATGCTTTGCATGAAGCACTCTCAAAAATACGCGTGCCTTTCCCGTCCCCTGGCTGACCCAGGGGAAGAAAAGTCCTCTGAGAGCCATGTCCACATTGTCAGTGGACAGACACGTGTGCTTATCTGCCAGCAGACCCCCAGCAGCACTGAAGACAGGTTCCGAGAGAACGCTGGCTACAGGACACGACAAGATCCCCAAGGCGTACGTGGCAAGCTCAGGCAATTTATCCAGATTGGAAGCCTAAAATGAGCAGGGCTCAAGTTGCACAGTAATGGCATCGATGTTTCCTTGCATATACTCATATATCTTTGTCTCCTCCTCTTTTTCCTTGTCCAGCTCTTTTGTTTTCGCATGAGTATATGTCCTTGTCACTTTCCCATGTGTTTGTGTTGTGTTGTGAGTTGTTTATCACCTTTTGGACACCTTTGAGGGTGTTTTCTAGGTGTTTTTATGTGTTTGTGATTGCCTGCCATTGTTTCCTATGCAGTTCGAGTTCGGTTCGTCGAACGTTCGACGAACCGAACTCGAACGGGACCTCCATTCGGCGAACCGACCTCGAGCCGAACCGCGACCAATTCGCTCATCTCTAATAATGAGCGGCCCCTGAAGCAGCTTTATAGCCGTGTGAAGACTCAGTGAGTATAACGTGCCTGGTCCAATCCCCCTATCCCTTTTTCTACCATTTTAAAGCATCGGCCAGATATCCGGGAAAAATTCTGGGCCCAAACCAGGTTTGTTTTTTTTTAAACCCGGTTTGATCCGCCAATCCCGGGTATCTGCGAGTCCACCCATCACTATCCATAATCTGTAAGAATCCCTTGAGAAACAAGCTGAAATCATTTTGAGGTGGAAAATAAAAACAACAAAACTAAGATAATGTGGTTGCATAAGTGTGAATACCTTCTTATGATTGGAGATGTGGTTGTGTTTAGAATTAAAAAGTCACATTTAAATTCATGTTACATAGTTGTTAGTACATAGCTGTCATCATTTATTGTGATTCTGGTTAACTCAATATAAAGATTAACTGCCCTAGTAGGATTTCCCTGACTTTTTTTTTCTTGTAGTAGTTGTATTTTACAGCAAAAGCAATGGTCCTTAAACCACTTAAAAGACAGCAAGGAGATCTCATTATTGAAAGTTTTCAGTCAGTAGAAAGAAATGAAAAGATTTCCAAGGCATTAGATATATCATAGAACACTGTAAAGGTGGTCATTAAGAAGTGGCTTAAACTTGGCACAACAGGGACATTATGTAAAACTTGAAGCCTCTCAAAAATTGATGAAAAGACATGAAGAAAATTGGTTCAGGAAGCTGCCAAGAGGCCTGTAGCAACCTGAAAGGAGCTGCAGGAATTTCTGGCAAGTAGTGGTTGTGTACTGGATGTGAAAACAATCTCCCGAATTCTTCATTTGTCTGGCCTGTGAAGTAGGGTAGCAAGAATCGGCCTATATTTAGCACAACAGTGATATTACCTAGAACTGGATGTCTCTCATCATTTGATGAAAAGAGAAAAATAAAATTGATCTACAAGGCTGTCAAGAGGCTCACGGCAAGATTAAAGGAGCTGCAGGAATTTCTCGCAAGTACTGCATGTGACAATTATCTCCTGTATCCTTCATATGTCTTGTCAGTGGGGAAGATGGCAAGACTAAAGCCTTTTCTTACAAAGAAAAACATTCACGCTGACTATGTTTGCCAAAACCTACATCAAGTCTGCTGAAAGCATGTGGGAAACCATGTTATTGTGCGATGATTCCAAGGTTGCACTTTTTGACCATAATTCCAAACGGTATGTTTGGTTCAAAGCCAACAGTGTAGATAAGCAAAGTAATATAATTTCCACAGTGTAGTAACATTATGCTTTGAGGTTGTTTTTGTCTGCTGGAACTGGTGCTTTAGTCAAGATCAAGGGAATTATAAACATTTCCAGATATTCATTTTGCTGCAGAACCTTCATGTCTTTGCTAAAAAGATGAAGATGAAGTTCATCTTTCAGCAGGGCAACAACCCTAAGCATAGCTCCAAATTAACAAAACAATGGCTTTGCCAGAAGATAATCAAAATTTTGAATGGCCCAACCAGAACCCAGACCTGAGTCTAATCGAAAGTATGTACATTGATGGGTTGACCTGAAGAGGGTTGTATACAGGAGATGTACTCACAATCGAGCACTACTGCAAGCAAAATTGGGCGACAATTTCCAATTCTAGATATGCTATGCTGACTGACTCCTACCCAAAAAGACTGAATCCTGTCATAAATTCAAAGATTACTTAGGCAAAGTATTAGTTTAAAGACAAACTGTCACGTCAAAAATTGCTATTAACCTGCAGATATGGGGTTAATCTGCAGGTTAATAGTGTTTTAAAGCTGCCCTGAAAGCCCTGCTACCTGGAGGAAATTAACTTTTTTTCCTTCTAGTAGCCTTGGCTTTGAGCCATAGAGGCGTGATCAGAGCGACTTCAGTCACCTCTCAGTATACAGTGAGCGATGGTTGCAACCATGCCACGGCACTGACTGACAGCTGACTCTGTACAGATTCAATGCTGACCTGGCTGTCAGTCAGTGCTGGAGAGGGTTTACCACCGCTGATCAACATGTACTGAGTGGTGACTGAAACTGCTTCTACCGCGCCTCTATGACTGAAAGCCAGAGGCTGCCTGAAGGAATAAAGTTAATTTCCTCTCGATAGCCGGGCTTTCAGTGTACTTCCCAAGCAGTTTTAGAACACTATTAACCTGCAGATTAATGCCACAGCTGCATGTTAATAGCCTTTTTTAAATGATATGTTCTCTTTAAGGGAGTGCATATTTATGCAACCACATTATTTTAGTTCTTTATTTTTCCATTTCCACTCAAAGAGATTCTTTTTTTCAATTGAATTGTACATATTATAGGTAACATTAAAACTGGAAAAAGTTCTGAAATGATTCTTGTTTGTTTGTGTTTTTTACATAACAAAAACCTGACATTTCAACTAGGGTGTGTAGACTATATCCACTGTACTGCATGTTTGATTAAGAAATTACTTAACGTATTAAGAATTAGGTAAGTTCGACAAAGGGATAAAATGACACTGAAGTATTTGTCCCAGAAAATTTTAGCACTTGCACATGTTTGCTCATACACCTGTGTATTTCCTTTGTGTGTATTGAAACAACACAAAAAAATCTGAGAGAAAAAAGGCAAATTCAGAAACTGAGACAAAACCCCAAAGTTGGACCAGACAAAATTGTTGACACCTTTCCAAAACTGTGGGTAAACAACTTTGTTTCAAACATGTGATGCTCATTCAAACTCACCTGTGGCAAGTAACAGGTGCGGGTAATATGAAAATAACACATGAAAATAGATAAAAAGGGGAGAAGTTGACTCATTCTTTGCACCATGTGTCTGTGTGTGTCACACTAAACGCAGAGAACAGAAAGAGGACAAGAGAACTGTCTGAGGACTTGAGAACCAAAATTGTTGACAAATATCAACAATCTCAAGGGTACAAGTCCATCTCCAGAGATGTTGATGTTTTTTTATCCACGGTGTATAAAATAATCAAGAAATTTACAATCCATTGCACTTTAGCTAGTCTCCCTGAGTGTGGACAGCAGAGAAAAATTGATGAAAAGTTACAATCTAGGATAGTCCAAATGATGGCTAGCAGCCCCAATCAAGCACAAAGAAATTGAAGCTGTCCTGCAGGCTCAGGGTGCATTAGTGTCAGTGTGAACTATCCATCCACAATTGAATTAAATGAAACACTATGGCAGGAGACCCAGGAGGACCCCACTGCTAACACAGAGACATAAATAAGCTAGACTGCAGTTTGCCAAAATGTACCTGAATACACCAAAATCCTTCTGGGAAAGCATCTTGTGTACTGATGAGACCAAGATTGAGTTTTTTGGCAAAGTATATGATTCTACTGTTTACTGTATAGGAATACAAAGAAAAGAATACAGTACAGCCAAATATGCTGAAGGTTAAAATATGTTTTGGGGTTGTTTCGCTGCCTTGGGCACTAGGTGCCTTGACTCTGTGCATGGCATCATGAAGTATGAAGATTACCAAAGGATTTTGGGTCAAAATGTAGTGCCCAGTGTTAGAAGGCTGGGTTTATGTCCTAGGTTCAGCAGGACAATGACCCCAAACATACTTCAAGAAGCACCCAGAAATGGATGGAAACAAAGCTCTGGAGAGTTCTGAAGAGGCAGCAATGAGTCCAGATCTAAATCCAATTGAACACTTGTGGAGAGATCTTAAAATTGCTTATTGGAGGAGACATCCTTCAAATATGAGAGAATTGGAGCAGTTTGCAAAAGAAGAGTCATCCAAAATTCCAGTTGAGAAGTGAAAGAAGCTTGTTGATGGCTATACAAAGTTATTTATTCCAAAGTGGGTGCAACAATATATTAACTTGAGGTTGGCCCATTTTGCAGTATTGTGTGAAATTATTTCCAAATTGCCTTTTTCGTCTATTTTTTTTGTGTGTTGTTCCAATATACACAAAGGATATAAACATATGTATACCTAAATGTGTTATTGCAATACTTTTCTGGAAGAAATATTTCATTTTTGGGAACAATTTCAAGGCTACCAAAACGTTCGGCCATGACTATATGCTCCTGAACCACCATCTTTTTTATTAACAAAAAGATAAACCTGTCCATGCTGGGGATGCTGGAGATGGGGAAGGACTGATAATTTTTTGTAGACTATTTACTGTATAATATTTCATAACCTGATTGATGTTCTGGACCTAAAAGGTAGTATATTTTACCCTTGGGGAGAGGTTAGTTTGGTACCAGATAAATGGGAGAATGATTTATTCTGTGTAGTTTTTCTGATTCAAACACACAAAAAACCTCAACATGTTCAAATATTTCAGGTATAACATCTGTAAATAAGTTCACAGGTAAAGATATACATTTCTTCTGACACTCAGGGTTTCTCTGCTCAATACTGCCAAAGTGCCAATCATTAACTTTGTTATATTTACATAACCATGACCACAGATTTTCAAGAATGGTAAAAGAAATGGTTTCAAGATGTAGTGTAATAATAAGGAAGGACACCTCCTTTAGTGACAAACTTCACCACGCCCTGTGTCAGAGGTGTATCATCTATAGCAAGAAACTTCATAGGGAAACATAGTTTTAGTAAAGGTAAATCAAGTTGTTTTTGCCACTTTGGCATCAACAAAATCTGCAGAACGATGATTCATAACTGTCTCAAGTCACACAGATATTACTCGATAACAAAAGCAAATAGACAGCAATAGTTTTGCAGAATCATAGGAAAATACCTGTGCGTCTAGGTGCTGACGTTTCCTTAACATTAGAAGTCCCAGAAATTTCGAGCTCCCCCCTGAAGTCCCGAAAGAGGGTCAAACCCTTAGACTATCTTTTTTATTTAGAACCAAAACAAAATGTAAATTTGAAATTTTTTATCTTGCAAATGAGGAGACTCCTCCTCTACTAAAAAAAGGGAGCTCGGTTGGCGAGTGAGCCGACAGAGACCGCAAATCCTTCAGGTCATTCGACCTGTCTCTGGGTTCTAAAGATAGAAATGTTAAATGACCCCTCTCTGGGACTTCTTGTGTTAACAGTGTTTTCCTTCAGCAGGTATTTATCAGTTTGCCTAATTGGTGTTTTAAATTTGAGTTCAGGTTTTGGAATACAAAGGAAAATAATAATATCTATATATTGATAGTGGTAACAGTAGGTTGGGTGGTGGACAACTTGCTTTTGTTGTGAAGAAAATAATGGGTTGTGTAGAATTTGTATTTTCTTGTTATGTTCATCTAGTAAGACAACTGTAAAAGCCTCCATACATATTATACTAATGTCTGCAGAATATGCCAATATCTGTCGATCTGTCTGTCTATCTGTCTATCTATCCCTCTATTTATCTATCTATCTATCTATCTCTATCCTATCTATCCATCTTTCGATCTCTTCATATCTATCCATATTTATCTCATATTTATCTATCAGCCTACCCATCTATCCTGATCTAATCTAACTCATTATCTAAATCACTCATTTATCTAAATCTCTTTATATCTTTACCATCTATTAACTCAAAGTGTCTATGTCATATCTTTCAGCTATCACCATGTTTGAATATACATCCACAGATTGATAAATTATACTGCAATTCTGAAACATTGAAAACTATTACATCAATACATCACTTTTTAGTAAGAGTTATGGTTCAGTGATTAGTTTTTTCTTTTAACATTGTCTGTAATCTTTCATAATTACATAATTACATAATATACATTAAGTGACTATTTAACTGTCTCCATGCCTTTTCATTCTTGAGACCTCCAACCATATTGTAATATTTATTTCTTTAGTTATTTATGAACCTATACTTGTTTTGCCCATAGTGAAAAAAGATAATCACATTCAATGCATTGAAAAATTGCAATACTTACAGTTATAAGAAATATCAGGTCACTTTTAGAGTTTGTGAAGTCTCCGTCACGAATACACCGATAATCCTCTGGCCACTTTGAGATCAGGGAATTCCTCCCCGGCTCTTATATATGCTCAGTTGCTCACGATTCATTCAAACAATGTAACAACCATTGTGACAAAAACACTTCATTGTTGAAGGAACCAGACGCCTGTTAATTTCAAGCTTTAACGCAGGTTGTACTGTGGTCTCATGACACATGCAGTACAGACTGGAGCTGAATATGTAGATTGACAATATATATCTGTATTCTATTTAAATATGTTTCACTGCATGATTTATTTTGTTTTTGATAGGCTAAAAAGGCTGTATAGGCTAAAACAGGAAACACAACTGATTGCATTGAAGGTGGGAATACTTGAGGTAGCAATGAAAGCAAACTATTTAGATCCATTGGTGTTTTTTACACATTTTTGCAGTTTATGTTCTGTTTTTTTTTTTAAGGTGATTTTTAGGACATTGCACTGATGTGTGATTAGCTGCAAGTTAGGCCCATGAAAATACCAAATTAGTTGCAATGGACCCATGCTATTACTTTGAGACTTACAGATAGAGATGAGCGAACCTGAACAGTAAAGTTCAATGTTCGCAACAAACACCAACTGTACAAAAAAAATCAGTGTTTGAGTTTGGAGTTTGGGTGCTTTACATATGCTAATCACTGGATTGAGCAGCACTGTGCTTGGGTACGCTCGCTGCTCAGCCCAGTGCAAACATTTTGCAGTGTTTGAATGGCTCTCACTGGGAGTAAAATCAGCGTTATCGGATGTAGTGAGAACAAAAAAAAAATTCAAAAACCACACCCACTGTCCCCCAACAGTGCTCTGTTTATGGCTGGCTGCATGTGGGCGGAGAGCCGAACTGCCAATCAGTGACTTCCAATGAGGTTCAGGTCAAATCCAAGTCCCAAACTGAATTTTATTCAAAGTCCGGCTGAACCCACAGAAGACAAACTTCAATAGGTCCACTCATCTCTACGTATGGGCAATTTCCATTTTGGTTACCTAAGATTAATGGGGTAATAATTCAACTACGTTACAAAAGACATTGCCTGCACAACCAGGCAATATAGATTGAACATGAATTATACCTGATATTACATAGTTTTTCATACTCTTTCCAGTTAGTTATTTCTATTTCCATTAAAAACTATCAATGGCTATGTAATAATGATATTAAGAATGGAATGTTTTAGTTACAATTTTAAGATTTTTTTTACGAATGGTGATTGACTCAGTTGTATAGGTGCTAACTTTCTGATCTGTGGGTGTCTGAGCACTGAAACAAACACTAATCAGCAGAGAACTTTTATTCCCCTTACAAAATGGATCTGCATTTTGGGCAACTGACTGTTACCTCATTCATTCTCGATGAGGCTGCTGGAAAAAGCCAAGCTCAGCTACCCCATAATGAATGACTGCAATGCAAGTTGAGTATGTGCACTTGCCACTCCATTGTAATAGGATAAATGTTCTCTCTTCTGCCGGCAGAAAATCAATGTATCACACAGGTAGAAGAAAAGACCGGGTTTATGCCGCGCTAAAAACCACTGATGCGTGTAAATTAAAAGATTTCCTTTTTATTTGACAGTTTCTACGCGTTTCAGAGACATCGTCTCCTTCCTCAGGAAAAGAAATCATATTACAGCAAGGCCGCTTGGACCTACATATAAGGAGCAAACAGCCATGTATGCATTAAGGACTGCCCGTATGACTCAGAGCTCATGACTCAGAGCCACATCGTAAAGAAGAAAAAAAAGAGGGGGACATTTATATATAAAAAAAAGAGGGGGACATTTATATATAAAAAGGCGTCCGGGGATTTTTACTTTCTAATGCTTAGTATGCATTCTATTTCTGTAAAGGAGACATGCTTCGATAGGAAGCGAGTGCAGAGAAAAAAAGCTAGGGCGCCTGCGCGGTAGAGGTGATACAAGTTCAAGGAACCGAGGGATGACCAGAGTTCACTATCGTGGGAACCAGATACAATGCGCTTGCGCTAGACAAGCAGAAGAGGAGGTTTTGTCAATCTAGCGGCAATGAGTGCAAAGAGTGCAGAAAGACAGCAAAAAAAGTGTACCAGACACATATAGCAGTCATTTGCATGAAGAATAAGAGTATTAACGAGAGATGGAGGAACATAGGGGACAAATACAGAAACGCAATAGAAATAAATAATAAATGGTAAAACAATAAGGCTATACTTATTGTAGATATATAATGGACAGTGTCAATTTAAAAATTACTACATTAAAATTGACAATTTTAAATGTAATAAATAAATGTAATAAATAATTAATAATAAATGTAATAAATAATTAAATGCAAAACCCAAAAACAATTGACATGTCAATTGTTTTTGCCATTTGGGTTTTGCACTGCAAAGCTGAATTTTTGCCCAAATTTCTGCCACAAAAAGGCTGCAGTTTGAACTGCATAGTGCGGTCTAGAAACCCAAATTCCCATAGACTATGCCTGAAAAGCAGAACACATGCATTTTGGCATTAAACGCTGCAGTTGAAAAAGCAGGTAAAAAGCAGGTAAAAAGCAAAGTGCGGTCACACCCTTAAGGCTATATTGCCCACGGGAGCTTGTTTCTGCGGATTTTGACGCGGAAAACCTGTGGATTTTTCTGGATTTTCCAGATAAATCTGCAGGTTTTAGCATGTACAGACACTCCCCATGTTATCCTATGGATGGGACATGGGGAGTGTCTGTGTCCACGCTGCGGAAAAGTGCGGCTGCAGAACATGGTGCGGATGTCCCATAGCCACACGTAACTGCATGTCAATTATTCCTGCGGAATTACCTGCGGAAATCCCGGACCTCCGCTATGGAGATAGAGGCCGGGACGTCCGCAGGTAATTCGCATGAAAGTCCGTAGGTTTACCGCAGCTATACCGCTGGAATCCCGCAGCTAAAAATAGCTGCGGATGCCGGCGGGCAGCTGCGGGAAACATGCGGTCGTACCTGCGAATACATCGGCAGGTACGAGCGCCCGTGGGCACATAGCCTCAGGCAATTCTTGAAAATAATGGTAGCCACACAAAATACTGATATTTTGGGCACAATTTGGTCAGTTTCACTTAAGAATGTACTCACTTTTGTTGACATTGGTTTTGACATTAATGGCTGTGTGTTGAGTTATTTAAAGGGGACACCAAATGTACTCTGTTATACAAGCTGTACACTGACTACTTTACATTGTATCAAAGTGTTATATCTTCAGTGTTGTTCCATGAAAAGATTTACTCAAATATTTACAGAAATGTGATAGAGGCACTCACTTTTGTGATATACTGTATATTTTATCTATTATAATAGTGGCTCATAGTTTCTTAATAAAGCCCTTGAATAACTACTGTGTGAATATATTTGGGTTGTCTAGACTGATGTATATGGCCTTGGAGTATGCCCTAAAATAGTGTTTAACCATTTTTCTCTGCTCTGTCTCAAGATATAGCACAGCAACTCTGCTGGTGGTATAATCTAAAAGCCATAATATAATCTATATTACTTAACAAATACAATGTCCTGAAATGTACTTTAGAGTTCTATATAAATACTTAGACGCTAAGTATAATGTAACCTTCTAGTATAATCAGTGACTGTAATAGAGAACAGTAATATTTTGATTGTCCAGGCAAAGTAGTCATTAAATCTAGTTAGTAAAAACGATCCAATATTGTTTCCTGTAATTATTGCAATATTAAAGTCTTCAATTTACAACAATTTCTGCTCATTATAACTGTACATTTTGTAAACTTTGCTAATTGCCCATGGTTTAATGTGTGACTCAACTGTATGCTGAAGTGAGATTTAAGGAAGGCGCTGCAGATGCTAACATTGGTTGCTAGGATTTTTAAAACTTGGATTAAACCATTCTCATCTGCTTGGTTACAAGACGTGGATCCTGTAATTACGAAGTAAAGTTGTGTCTAAAACATTTACTTTATATTATCATTGAACGTTCATCTCCTGTGTCGAAAGTGTATTGACATAAAACAATCACTAATATTTTCTTCATTCTTTATATCAATTGAAATGGTGAATATGGAAGCTAAAAATGGAAGCCTGGAGGTGCATACTTCATCTTGCATTGTTTGCAGACTCTTATGGATCTCCCGGGCTACGCTGCTAATTTAGACATCCTATTTTCATCCACAGTACGTAATCTAATCAAATCTGGCACAATTTGCCCTTTCATTTTTATATTGTGAGTTATGTGACTATTATTAAATGTTTTAGTCACCCTGCTTAGGGGAAATGAGATTTATTAAGTAGATTGTACACAAAAAGTAAAGTTTCACTAATCAGTGAATGTGGAAGAAATTGTTGAAGAAATCCATGATGATACATGTACAGTGCCTACAAGTAGTATTCAACCCCCTGCAGATTTAGCAGGTTTACACATTCGGAATTAACTTGGCATTGTGACATTTGGACTGTAGATCAGCCTGGAAGTGTGAAATGCACTGCAGCAAAAAAGAATGTTATTTCTTTTTTTATTTTTTTTTTAAATTGTGAAAAGTTTATTCAGAGGGTCATTTATTATTCAACCCCTCAAACCACAAGAATTCTGTTTGGTTCCCCTAAAGTATTAAGAAGTATTTCAGGCACAAAGAACAATGAGCTTCACATGTTTGGATTAATTATCTCTTTTTCCAGCCTTTTCTGACTAATTAAGACCCTCCCCAAATTTGTGAACAGCACTCATACTTGGTCAACATGGGAAAGACAAAGGAACATTCCAAGGCCAACAGAGACAAGATCGTGGAGGGTCACAAGGCTTGCAAGGGGTACAAAACCCTTTCCAAGGAGTTGGGCCTACCTGTCTCCACTGTTGGGAGCATCATCCGGAAGTGGAAGGCTTATGGAACTACTGTTAGCCTTCCACGGCCTGGACAGCCTTTGAAAGTTTCCACCCGTGCCGAGGCCAGGCTTGTCCGAAGAGTCAAGGCTAACCCAAGGACAAAAAGGAAGGAGCTCCGGGAAGATTTCATGGCAGTGGGGACATTGGTTTCAGTCAATACCATAAGTAACGTACTCCACCGCAATGGTCTCCGTTCCAGACGAGCCCGTAAGGTACCTTTACTTTCAAAGCGTCATGTCAAGGCTCGTCTACAGTTTGCTCATGATCACTTGGAGGACTCTGAGACAGACTGGTTCAAGGTTCTCTGGTCTGATGAGACCAAGATCGAGATCAAGATCATTCCAATATGAATGGTGGCAAGTGGTCAGCTGTGTCCCAGATTAAATACACAGCAAAGTGAGACGCAATTAGTTGTTCAGTCTCAGTATTAGGAGGGCTGTTGCATGTTTACTGAACATTGTTTCAGCTCAGGTTTTTGGTGTTTTTAGTATGTTATCTTGCTTTATTGCAAGTTGGGGGCGCAGCCCTCCTCATACTGAGACTGAACAACTAATTGCATCTCACTTTGCTGTGTATTTAATCTGGGACACAGCTGACCACTTGCCACCATTCATATTGGAGTTTTGACATGACACAAGTCAGGTATTGATAATGTTTTTAACTTCAGTAGGTTAGGGACTGTCTCAGATGGGTACACTGTGACGAGGTGATACAGCTTTTTACCTTTTTGCAAAAATGTATACACTAAGTACCCTGTTATCAAGCACTTGCAATTTATTTATTTATAGTCAGGGTATTTTTCCTACAATTTTTCTCTTTGTTTTTTTTTCTAGTCTTAAGGCTGCATTTCACATGCTTAATGTTGCATGTTTACTGAACATTGTTTCAGCTCAGGTTTTTGGTGTTTTTAGGGTTGGTGAGGTGCAGGGACAGCGCGGCGTGGTGCCGGATGGCACGGGTGTACTCATTCAGTAAGAAATGTACAAAGTCCTCGGTAAACCAAACTGCTGGATGGACGGGTCCTGCAGCCAGCTGCTGTGTCTCTCCCCGGACCGGTGATGGCGGCTGTCTTTCCCTGCACCTTGATGTTCTCGTTTGACTACTATGGATCCCCAACGGTAGTCCACTCCCCGGTGTATGGGTACCGGAGGAGCCCTTTTGCCCGCAGGCGCTGGCCCTTAGGTCTCTAGCCTTTGGCGGTAGCTGTATACCCTCACGGTGTGGGCGGTTGCCTTCAATCGGGACTTTTGCTGTTAGGAAACCCCTGGGGTTCCGGTCACATTCGGATTTGACTATTGTCGGCGGCTCCAAGCCTGATCGGGGTCCGATGGCCCTGCCTGTGTGTGCTGGCTTCACTTCGCTCCCCGGTCGGTACCGGCGGGCCAACGCCCGACCCCGCTCCTGCGGTTCCGCGTTGCTCCACCACTCCTGCAGACGGCCACCACCGTCTGCCAACCTTGCTGTCAGTGCCTGGGCCACAAACCCAGACACCCAAGTGCTCACTCCTCACTCTTCACTGCTCTACACTGAACTGTCACTTTTCCTGCCTCCAGGCCTGTGAACTCCTCGGTGGGTGGGGCCAACCGCTTGGCTCCGCCCCACCTGGTGTGGACATCAGACACTGGAGAGAGGCAACAAGGGTTTTGTGTTTGGCTAATGTCCCTGTCTATTGGGGGTGGGGTGTTTGTGTGTTATCTGTGACGACCTGGCTAGTCCAGGGCGCCACATTTGTGTTTGATCTGGTTTTTACCGGATGCGGCAAAAATCGTCACTCTGGCAGCCGCGCAGGATGCAGAGAGGAACGTTTTTTGCCAGCGGCAAAAAACTGCAGAACTCCGGGTGCGGCGCTCTGCAGCATGGTGCATAATGAAAGTCTATGCGAGCCGGATATGGTGGCATGCTTCAAATGCAGGAAGCATGTACCAGATCCAGTTTTTACTTCTGAGCATGCCCACAAGTGATATAAATTCATTGCTTGTCAGAATATCAATCAATCACTCACTCACTCTCTCTCAAACTCTCTCACTCACTGACTCACTCACTCACTGACTCATTCACTCACTCTCACCCCCTCACCGATCCCAGGCGCGGCGCTGCACGGCTGTCACAAAGCTCTGGCGGCTTCTCCTGATTTGTAAATGCCGGCCACCCATTATTCAATCTCGTATTCACTGCTTTCCCCGCCGACCGGCACCTATGATTGGTTGCAGTCAGACACGCCCCCACGCTGAGTGACAGCTGTCTCACTGCAATGAATCACAGCCGCTGGTGGGCGGGTCTATATCTTGCAGTAAAATAAATAAATAAATAATTTTAAAAAAATGACGTGCGATTCCCCCAAATTTTGATACCAGCCAAGATAAAGCCACACGGCTGAAGACTGGTATTCTCAGGATCTAGAGCTCCACGTTATGGGAAGCCCCCCAGCCTAACAATATCAGCCAGCAGCCTCCCGGAATTGCCGCATCCATTAGATGCGACAGTCCCGGGACTTTACCTGGCTCATCCCGAATTGCCCTGGTGTGATGGCAATCGGGGTAATAAGGGGTTAATCATGGCAGGCGTCTCCCCGAGATACCTTCCATGATTAACCTGTAAGTGAAAGTAAATAAACACATACACCCAAAAAAATACTTTATTTGGAATAAAAGACAAAAAAGCACCCTCTTTCCCTCTTTCACCGTTTTATTAAAATCCCCAAATACCCCTCCAGGTCCAACGTAATCCACACGAGGTCCACGACGCTTTCAGCTCTGCTACATGAAGCTGACAGGAGCGGCAGTAGAACATGAGCGCTCTGTGTCAGATCCACGCAGCAAGTGACGTGAGCCGCGCTGTCAGCGGGGACGTCACTAAGGTAATGCCTGCGTGTGCGGTGATGATGGGGGCTGTAGTGCCAGGGTGTGTGGTGTTGATGCGTGCGGTAGTGCCTGCATGTGCTGTGATGATGCGTGCGGAAATGCCTGTGTGGTGCGGTTATGATGGGGGCTGTAGTGCCGGGGTGTGCGGTGATGATGCGTGCAGTAATGCCTGTGTGGTGCGGTGATGATGGGAGCTATAGTGCCGGGGTGTGCGGTGATGATGCGTGCGGTGATGATGCGTGCGGTAATGCCTGTGTGGTGCGGTGATGATGGGTGCTGTAGTGCCGGGGTGTGCTGTGATGATGCGTGCGGTAGTGCATGCTTGTGTGGTGTTGATGCGTGCAGTAATGCCTGTGTGGTGCGGTGATGATGGGGGCTGTAGTGCCGGGGTGTGCGGTGATGATGCGTGCGGTAATGCCTGTGTGGTGCGGTGATGATGGGGGCTGTAGTGCCGGGGTGTGTGGTGATGATGCGTGCGGTAATGCCTGTGTGGTGCGGTGATGATGCGGGCTGTAGTGCCGGGGTGTGCGGTGATGATGCGTGCAGTAGTGCCTGCACGTGCGGTGATGGTGCATGTGGTCGTGCCTGTGTGTGCGGTGATGATGCGTGCGGTAGTGCCGGTGTTTGTGCGGTGATGATAGGGTCTCTCAGCATAAAAAAAAAAAGGATCCGTTTTTTTACCGGATCCATCGCATCAGTTTTTACACAATCTGAGACGGATCCATTGCATCAGGCACAAACCGGATTGTGCCTGATTGGAAAAAACTGATGTGTGAACTTAGCCTTAGTAGGATAAAATGAGAGTCCCCTAGAAAGCACAGCAAGTTCAACTTTGTTGGGTTTATAACCCGAGAGATTGATAACACAGTTAGATGCTTTTGTGTCTTGAATGGAGTGGTTGTCCAAGTTGTCAGGTGTTGGCTTTGTTCTCAACCTGTTTGTATTAAGTCCTGAATTGAGGCGTAGTCTATGTAATTTCTTTTTTTTTGTTGTGGATCAGAAGGGTCCGTAGTCTGTAGTAGTATTAATGTAATTTTTGTTCTGTGCATTCTGGAATTGTGTCTTCATTTTGTGTTTCAAATTCCCTCTGGATTTTACTCTTAAGGCCACTTTACACACAGCGATATCGCTAGTGAGGTCGCTGGTGAAAGCACCCGCCCCCGTCGGTTGTGCGTCACGGGCAAATCGCTGCCCGTGGCGCACAACATCGCTAGCACCCATCACACGTACTTACCTGCCTAGCGACGTCGCTGTGACCGGCAAACCGCCTCCTTTCTAAGGGGGCGGTTCGTTCGGCGTCACAGCGGCGTCACTAAACGACCGCCCAATAGAAGAGGAGGGGCGGAGATGAGTGGGCCGAACATCCCACCCACCTCCTTCCTTCCTCATTGCAGGCGGCTGCAGGTACGGTGATGTTCCTCGTTCCTGCGGTGTCACACATAGTTCTGCCTCAGGAACGACGAACAACCTGCGTCCTGCAACAGCAACAATATTCGGGAAAGGAACGATGTGTTAACGATCAACAATTAGGTAAGTAATTTTGATCATTAACGGTCGTTCCTGCGTTTCACACGCAACGACGTTGCTATCGAGGCCAGATGTGCGTCACGAATTCCGTGACCCCCAACGACATCTCGTTAGTGATGTCGTTGCATGTAAAGCCCGCTTAAGTCTCTCAGAAGTCCTGTGACAAAGGTTTTGTGCATAATGGGTATTGTAGGTATGTAGAATTGGGTTTGTAATACAGAGTCCTTTGGGGATCAGATTCTCCTTTTTGCATTTGGATAAGAAAAATATGTCGTTGTCCAGTTGTGCACGTTTCTTCAGAAGTGTCTTTAGTTCCATAAAGATGCGGTACATTCTGGTATCCTCCATTTTGATACAGGTAAAATATATCTTTGTACCGTGTTAGCCAGTAGAGATAAAAAAAAATTGTTTAAAAGAACTGAGAGTCCTCCGTGGTTGATCCCTTTTAATGGCTAACTGAAAAGATGGTAATAATAGCAAGCTTTCGAGACTGCTCAGGTCTCTTCTTCAGGCTCAATATAACACAAAATCTGAAGAGTCACATATTTATACACAACAGGTGAAATCCATTAATTTTTGAATGATGGATTGAACAGTGCTCTATGGTATGTTCAGAGCTTGGGCTACTTTTTAATAACCTAACCCTGCTTTACTCTTTTCCACAACTTTGTCCCTGACCTCTTTGGTGTGTTCCTTGATATTCATGATGCTTTTTGATCTCTACTGTTTCCAATAAACCTCTGAGACCTTCGCAAAACCGCTATAGTTATACTGAAAATAAATTACACATAGGTGGACTTAATTTACTAATTAGGTGACCTCTGGAGGCATTTGGTCAATAAAGATTTTATTTGGGGGTGTCAGAACACAGGGTCTGAATACAAATGCATGTCATAATTTTCAGATTTATATTTCTGTTAAAGATTTAAAAAAACATGTATCACTTCCTTTACACATAAAATCCCAATAGAATACATTAAACGTTTTGAGTGTAACATGAAAAAATGTGAAGAAATTCACGGTGGTATGAATACTTTTCCAAGGGATTGTAGTAATTCATAAGCATAACAACTATACACATAGATGTTACAGATGTATCTATTCGTAGCATTAGTACTGGCTAATTGTTTTTGCAGTCCTTTGAAAAGAAGTAGGGTTTTAATACTAGAAGCCGTTTAGCACCCTACACAAGCATGGATAATGATCCATTGTAACAAATAAATTATGGATCATTTTTAGTGATGAGCGAGCATGCTTGTCACTACTCGGTACTCGCACGAGTATCGCTGTACTCGGGCTGCTCGGCGGGGACCGAGTAATCTCACGATACTCGTGCTGTACTCGTGGTCTTCATTTCTGCATGTTGGCGCTCTTTTGAGAGCCAGCCCTCATGCAGGGATTGGCTGGCAGACCACTGCAATGCCACAGCCCTGTTAGTTGTGGAATTGCAGTGATTGGCCGGCCTGCACAGCGTGACCGAGCCTTTATATCGGCCGGCGCGCTGTGCTCTGCTCACAGCTATCCAGACTGTCAGTGCAGGGAGAGTGTCGCTGATTCAGGGAAAGCTTTGCGGCCCTTTATAGCTTTTTTAGTTGCAGGGCTGCAAACAGTGTGACCAAAAGTCCTTCTCAGGACTATTCTAGTTGTATACAGGCAGGCAGGGTATAGCCAGGTCGGAGTACAGTAGCAGAGTCCTTCTCAGGACTACTGTTGCTATATACAGGCAGGGTATAGCCAGGTCTGAATACAGGCTAGTGACCAAAAGAGTCCTTGTCAGGACTATTGTACCAGTATACAGGCAGGCAGGCAGGCAGGGTAGTGGTGACCGTATACCAGCCTTCATCATATCTGGGGCTGGTGTACACAGTGTAAAACAGTCCAGATAGTGTCTGACTTGTCTGTAATTGTCGCTCCCCAAAAAAACCTGTTAGGTTCTTATTGCGTCCGTGCTTGGTTTTTAAAACCGCACGTGTGTGCCTGTTGGTGGCAGCGTACAGGTGCACTTGTGTGCAATTTCCAGAAACTTTAATATAACACACAAGTAGTGAATATACACGTCAGCAGTGCACAGCATTGCAAAATGCGCAAGGGCATTGGCAAGGAACAAGGAAGTGGACGTGATGGTGGTGCAGGCAGAGGCCGAGGTCGTGGGCAAGCTCTAATTTCGCCACAACAAAGGGCCACATCTAGTCGCTCGCACGTCCTGTCCCAAATTCTTGGGGACCGCAGCAGTACACCGCTCTTGAACCAAGACCAGTGTCAACAGGTTGTTAGTTGGATAGCAGATAATGCTTCCAGTCAGATTGGCACCACCACAAACACTCTGTCTTCCACACGGTCAAGTGTCAGTAGCCGTGATACTGCACCGCACATTTCTGAACCTGATCCTCCTTCCTACCACCAGGCTGAGTACACGTCCTCCTCGGACATTAATGATCCCACACTTGGACACTCGGAAGAGCTGTTCACGTTTCCATTCACACATTCTGGCGTCTCGCCAGCTCATATTGAAATGGGTCATGAGGAGATCGTCTGTACAGATGGCCAAATATTTGAGCAGCCACGTTCTCAAGAAGTTGGCAACGTGTCTCAACAAGTGGTGGACGATGATGAGACACAATTGTCAGGAAGTCAGGAGGAGGAGCAGGGTGTGGAAGAGGAAGACGACGTGGTGGATGATCCAGTAACTGACCCAACCTGGCAGGAGGATATGCAGAGCGAGGACAGCAGTGCACAGGGGGAGGGAGGCATAGCATCACAACAGGCAGTAAGAAGCAGGGTGGTGGCCCCAGGCAGAAGTCAGGCAACCGTTCCCCGGAACAACACGACGACACAAGGTGCCTGTACAAATGTTAGGTCTTCCCGAGTCTGGCAGTTTTTTAAGTTGGATCCAGATGATTCAAAAAAGGCCATTTGCAACACCTGCCGTGCCAGCATCAGCAGGGGTACCAAAACTAGCAGCCTGACCACCACCAGCATGATCAGGCACATGTCAGCCAAGCACCCGACTTTGTGGGAAGTACAACAGAGTCGAGGAGCAGTGCTTGCTGATGTCACTGCTACGTCTTCGCTGGTTGTGCATGCGAGCCAATCCCCTGTCCATGCTGCCTGCGAACAAGCCTCCTCCACTCCTGCACCTGCAGTTGCCTACGCAGAAAGAACACCATCATCAAGCACGTCCTTGTCCCAGTGCAGAGTTCAGTTATCCATTCAGCAAACCTTTGAACGCAGGCGCAAATACACTGCCAACACCCCACATGCCACAGTTCTAAATGCTAACATTTCGCGACTGCTTGCGCTGGAAATGTTGCCTTTTAGGCTGGTGGAGACAGAAGCATTCCGTGACCTGATGGCGGCAGCTGTCCCACGTTACTCGGTCCCCAGCCGCCACTATTTCTCCCGGTGTGCCGTCCCCGCGTTGCATAACCACGTGTCACAAAACATCACACGTGCCCTGAACAACGCTGTTTCACCCAAGGTCCACCTAACCACAGACACGTGGACAAGTGCTTGTGGGCAAGGCCGCTACATCTCGTTGACGGCACACTGGGTTAATATTGTGGAAGCTGGGACCCAGTCTGAGCGAGGGACGGAACACGTCCTTCCCACACCAAGGTTTGCAGGCCCTACCTCAGTCAGTGTTTCACCCACACTCTACAGCTCCGGAATGTCATGCTCTTCAGCCTCCTCCTCCTCCTGCGCATCCTCATCCACTGTGCCCTCCACACCAGTCACAAGCTGGAAGCACTGCAGCACTGCCTCGGCGAAGCGGCAACAGGCTGTGCTGAAGCTAATCTGCATAGGTGACAAACCCCACAATGCAGAAGAGCTGTGGACAGCTCTGAAACAGCAGGCAGATCACTGGCTCACACCTCTGAACCTAAAGCCAGGAAAGGTCGTGTGTGACAATGGCCGGAACCTGGTGGCGGCTTTGAGGCGAGGCCAGCTGACACATGTTCCATGCGTGGCCCATGTGCTCAACCTCGTGGTTCAGCGGTTTATAAAGTCATACCCAGAGCTGTCTGATCTGCTGGTAAAAGTTCGCCGCCTGTCTGCACATTTTCGAAAGTCACCTACTGCTTCAGCCGGCCTTGCCGGCTTTCAGCGCCGTTTGCATCTTCCGGCTCACAGACTGGTGTGTGATGTCCCCACGCGTTGGAATTCAACTCTGCACATGTTGGTCAGGATATGTGAGCAGAAGAGGGCAGTTGTTGAGTACCTGCATCACCTAAGCCGTCGGGAAATGGGTCAAACTCCACACATAACACCTGAGGAGTGGAGATGGATGTCAGACCTATGTACCATCCTCCAAAACTTTGAGGACTCCACCAAGATGGTGAGTGGTGATGACGCCATTATTAGCGTCACCATACCGCTACTCTGCCTTCTAAAACGGTCTCTGCTGAAAAACAAACATGATGCATTGCAGGCGGAGCGCGATGAGTTGCAGCAAGAAACAGTAGTGGGTGTGGGTGATAACACACAGCCCAGCCTCGTCTCATCACAACGTGCAGTGGAGGACTATGACGAGGAGGAGGATGAAGACATGGAGCAACTCTCCGGCCAAATTGAGGATATGACATGCACACCAGTCATATCCTCGGTTCAGCGTGGCTAGCCAGAGGACAGGGTAGATGAGGAGGAGGAGGAGGAGGAGGAGGACAGCATGTTCAGTCATCTTGTTGGTCAGGCTACTGAAGTCCTGGCTGTTAAGAGTCTGGCGCACATGGCTGACTTTATGGTAAGCTGCCTGTCTCGTGACCCTCGCGTTAAGAACATCTTGGCCGACAATCATTACTGGTTGGTAACACTGTTAGACCCACGCTACAAGGAGAACTTTTTGTCTCTTATTCCCGTGGAGGAGAGGTCAACCAAAATGCAGCAGTTCCGGAAGGCCATACTCACGGAAGTAGGCAAAGCATTCCCCTCACAAAACGCTAGCGGCATAGGTCAGGAATCAGTGGACAACCGAGGCGTACAGCCGAGAGAGGCACAAGTCCAATCCGCCAGAGGTAGGGGAACAGTCTTTAAGATGTGGGACAGTTTTCTCAGCCCCTCACGTACCACAGCCCCTGAGGTGCGGGGTAGTGCCACAAGAAATCCTAAGTTTGCCCAGATGCTGAAGGAGTACCTTGCAGATCGAACAACTGTACTCCGACATTCCTCTGTGCCTTACAATTATTGGGTATCCAAGCTGGACACGTGGCATGAATTGGCTCTCTACGCCTTGGAAGTCCTGGCCTGCCCTGCTGCTAGCGTTTTGTCAGAGCGTGTTTTTAGTGCCGCAGGTGGAATCATTACAGATAAACGCACCCGCCTGTCAACTGAAAATGCTGACAGGCTGACTCTGATCAAGATGAACAAGGGTTGGATTGGGCCAGACTTCACCACACCACCAGCAAATGAGAGCGGAATTTAAAGTTTGCCATGTACCTCCACTCACCCATGGGTACACACTTCTGGACTTTGGATAATCGCTGGACTGCTCCTCCTTCTCCTCATGCGCCACCATGATGATGACCGTTACAAATTGCAATACTTAGGCCTTTGTTTCAGGTATACCCCCAGTGGTAAATTTTTTCGCCCATTCTTTGCAGAATGGACATTACAACGACAGGAGACCCGCTCCTTTGCAATGGGAACAATGTTTTGAGGCCCTCATGCACGTCTCTACCCAGGGACAACGTGGAGCCTCCCAATTTTTGGCTGCCCTGCCTAAGGGCTATACTATAATACACCCACTTCCTTAAAATGGACACTTAATGTTTTGAGGCCCTCATGCACGTCTCTACCCAGGGACAACGTGGAGCCTCCCAATTTTTGGCTGCCCTGCCTAAGGGCTATACTATAATACACCCACTTCCTTAAAATGGACACTTAATGTTTTGAGGCCCTCATGCACGTCTCTACCCAGGGACAACGTGGAGCCTCCCAATTTTTGGCTGCCCTGGCAAAGGGCTATACTGAAATAGACCCACTTCCTTACAATGGGCACTTCAGGTTTACAGGCCATCATGCACGTCTCTATCCAGGGACAATGTGGAGCCTCCCAATTTTTGGCTGCCCTGGCAAAGGGCTATACTGAAATAGACCCACTTCCTTACAATGGGCACTTCAGGTTTACAGGCCATCATGCACGTCTCTATCCAGGGACAATGTGGAGCCTCCCAATTTTTGGCTGCCCTGGCAAAGGGCTATACTGAAATAGACCCACTTCCTTACAATGGGCACTTCAGGTTTACAGGCCATCATGCACGTCTCTATCCAGGGACAATGTGGAGCCTCCCAATTTTTGGCTGCCCTGCCTAAGGGCTATACTATAATACACCCACTTCCTTAAAATGGACACTTAATGTTTTGAGGCCCTCATGCACGTCTCTACCCAGGGACAACGTGGAGCCTCCCAATTTTTGGCTGCCCTGCCTAAGGGCTATACTATAATACACCCACTTCCTTAAAATGGACACTTAATGTTTTGAGGCCCTCATGCACGTCTCTACCCAGGGACAACGTGGAGCCTCCCAATTTTTGGCTGCCCTGGCAAAGGGCTATACTGAAATAGACCCACTTCCTTACAATGGGCACTTCAGGTTTACAGGCCATCATGCACGTCTCTATCCAGGGACAATGTGGAGCCTCCCAATTTTTGGCTGCCCTGGCAAAGGGCTATACTGAAATAGACCCACTTCCTTACAATGGGCACTTCAGGTTTACAGGCCATCATGCACGTCTCTATCCAGGGACAATGTGGAGCCTCCCAATTTTTGGCTGCCCTGCCTAAGGGCTATACTATAATACACCCACTTCCTTAAAATGGACACTTAATGTTTTGAGGCCCTCATGCACGTCTCTACCCAGGGACAACGTGGAGCCTCCCAATTTTTGGCTGCCCTGGCAAAGGGCTATACTGAAATAGACCCACTTCCTTACAATGGGCACTTCAGGTTTACAGGCCATTATGCACGTCTCTATCCAGGGACAATGTGGAGCCTCCCAATTTTTGGCTGCCCTGGCAAAGGGCTATACTGAAATAGACCCACTTCCTTACAATGGGCACTTCAGGTTTACAGGCCATCATGCACGTCTCTATCCAGGGACAATGTGGAGCCTCCCAATTTTTGGCTGCCCTGGCAAAGGGCTATACTGAAATAGACCCACTTCCTTACAATGGGCACTTCAGGTTTACAGGCCATCATGCACGTCTCTATCCAGGGACAATGTGGAGCCTCCCAATTTTTGGCTGCCCTGGCAAAGGGCTATACTGAAATAGACCCACTTCCTTACAATGGGCACTTCAGGTTTACAGGCCATCATGCACGTCTCTATCCAGGGACAATGTGGAGCCTCCCAATTTTTGGCTGCCCTGGCAAAGGGCTATACTGAAATAGACCCACTTCCTTACAATGGGCACTTCAGGTTTACAGGCCATCATGCACGTCTCTATCCAGGGACAATGTGGAGCCTCCCAATTTTTGGCTGCCCTGGCAAAGGGCTATACTGAAATAGACCCACTTCCTTACAATGGGCACTTCAGGTTTACAGGCCATCATGCACGTCTCTATCCAGGGACAATGTGGAGCCTCCCAATTTTTGGCTGCCCTGGCAAAGGGCTATACTGAAATAGACCCACTTCCTTACAATGGGCACTTCAGGTTTACAGGCCATCATGCACGTCTCTATCCAGGGACAATGTGGAGCCTCCCAAGTTTTGGCTGCCCTGGCAAAGGGCTATACTGAAATAGACCCACTTCCTTACAATGGGCACTTCAGGTTTACAGGCCATCATGCACGTCTCTATCCAGGGACAATGTGGAGCCTCCCAATTTTTGGCTGCCCTGGCAAAGGGCTATACTGAAATAGACCCACTTCCTTACAATGGGCACTTCAGGTTTACAGGCCATCATGCACGTCTCTATCCAGGGACAATGTGGAGCCTCCCAATTTTTGGCTGCCCTGGCAAAGGGCTATACTGAAATAGACCCACTTCCTTACAATGGGCACTTCAGGTTTACAGGCCATCATGCACGTCTCTATCCAGGGACAATGTGGAGCCTCCCAATTTTTGGCTGCCCTGGCAAAGGGCTATACTGAAATAGACCCACTTCCTTACAATGGGCACTTCAGGTTTACAGGCCATCATGCACGTCTCTATCCAGGGACAATGTGGAGCCTCCCAATTTTTGGCTGCCCTGGCAAAGGGCTATACTGAAATAGACCCACTTCCTTACAATGGGCACTTCAGGTTTACAGGCCATCATGCACGTCTCTATCCAGGGACAATGTGGAGCCTCCCAATTTTTGGCTGCCCTGGCAAAGGGCTATACTGAAATAGACCCACTTCCTTACAATGGGCACTTCAGGTTTACAGGCCATCATGCACGTCTCTATCCAGGGACAATGTGGAGCCTCCCAAGTTTTGGCTGCCCTGGCAAAGGGCTATACTGAAATAGACCCACTTCCTTACAATGGGCACTTCAGGTTTACAGGCCATCATGCACGTCTCTATCCAGGGACAATGTGGAGCCTCCCAATTTTTGGCTGCCCTGGCAAAGGGCTATACTGAAATAGACCCACTTCCTTACAATGGGCACTTCAGGTTTACAGGCCATCATGCACGTCTCTATCCAGGGACAATGTGGAGCCTCCCAATTTTTGGCTGCCCTGGCAAAGGGCTATACTGAAATAGACCCACTTCCTTACAATGGGCACTTCAGGTTTACAGGCCATCATGCACGTCTCTATCCAGGGACAATGTGGAGCCTCCCAATTTTTGGCTGCCCTGGCAAAGGGCTATACTGAAATAGACCCACTTCCTTACAATGGGCACTTCAGGTTTACAGGCCATCATGCACGTCTCTATCCAGGGACAATGTGGAGCCTCCCAATTTTTGGCTGCCCTGGCAAAGGGCTATACTGAAATAGACCCACTTCCTTACAATGGGCACTTCAGGTTTACAGGCCATCATGCACGTCTCTATCCAGGGACAATGTGGAGCCTCCCAATTTGTGGCTGCCCTGGCAAAGGGCTATACTGAAATAGACCCACTTCCTTACAATGGGCACTTCAGGTTTACAGGCCATCATGCACGTCTGTATGCAGGGGCATTGGTGAACCTCACAATTTTGGACTGCCCTGGCAAAGGAAAATACTACAAAGACTCACTTCCTCAAAATGGGCACATTAGACTCAAGAGGCCTTCATGTACGTCTCTTCTCAGGGACATCGGAGTGCCACACAATGTTTTCACGTAAAATCTTTCATGTATTAATCTCAAAAAGTAACATACACCAGCTCTATCTCACTATAGGGTATGTGCCCTTAACATTTCTGCCATGAAAAATCATTTTGGGGTCATTTTGGAAGGTTTTCTGGTGAGTCTGTAAAAATGGCGTGAAACGCGGACAAAATTGTTCACAGCTGTGACTTTTGAGTGATAAATGCTTCAAGGGGTCTTCCCCATGCTGTTGCCATGTCATTTGAGCACTCTTCTGAGACTTTTGTGACATTTTTAGGGTTTCTCCATGCTGCCGGGGGGTCATTTCACAAAAATACTCGGATCTCCCATAGGATAACATTGGGCTCGTTGCTCGGGCCGAGTACACGAGTATCTTGGGAGGCTCGGCCCGAGCTTCGAGCACCCGAGCTTTTTAGTACTCGCTCATCACTAATCATTTTTATTATTATAATTATTAGGCAAGTTGTATTTTAGAGTAATTTTTTTATTATTGATCAACAACTATTTTCTCAATCAACCCAAAAGACTCATACTTTGCAAATGAGAGTTAATGTTGATAAATGTAAATTAATGCACCTAGGACGGAGTAATCCTATAGCTGCGCATACATTAAATGGAAGTAAATTCGGGACTACAGAACAGGAGAAGGACTTGAGTATTCTCATTACAAATAAGCTGAGTAGCAGTACTCAATGTCAAGCAGCAGCTGCAAAAGCAAACAAGATTCTAGGGTGTAAAAAGAGAGATTAGATCTTGTGAACTCAACGTATTGTTACCCCTCTATAATCACTTGTAAGGCCACATCTGGAATATGGGATCCAGTTTTGGGCTCCGCATTTTAAGAAGGACATACAGAAGTTAGAATCCGTTCAAAGGTGGCTAAGTAGACTACTACAAGGAATGGAAGGCCTCACATATGATGAGAAGTTGAAAAAGTTAGATATGTTTAGCTTAGAAAAAAGACGTCTCAGAGGAGATCTCATTTATATGTATAAATACATGTGTGGTCAATATAAAGGACTGGCACATGACTTATTTCTTCCAAAGACAATACTAAAAACCAGGGGGCATACACTGCGAATGGAAGAAAAGCGATTCCGGCAGCTAAATAGGAAAGTGTTCTTTACAGTTAGAGCAGTCAGACTGTGGAATGCCCTACCTCAAGAGGTAGTAATGGCAGACACTATAACAGCTTTTAAAAAAGGGCTGGATGATTTCCTCAGTACACACAACATTGTTGGTTATAAGTGACTTAGGGACAAAATGTAGAATTGGTGGAGGAAGGTTGAACTAGATGGACCTAGGTCTTTTTCAACCTTTTGTAACTATGTAACTAAAAAACAAAACTCCAAAACATTAGTGACCAATATAGCCACTTTACTTTGTGATGACACTCAACAGCCTACCATCCATAGATTCTGTCAGTTGCTTGATCTGTTTGCATGCAGCAGCCACCACAGGCTCCCAGACACTGTTCCGAGAGGTGTACTGTTTTCCCTCCCTGTAGATCTTACATTTTATGAGGGACCACAAATTCTCTATGGGGTTGAGATTAAGTGAACAAGGGGGCCATGTCATTATTTTTTCATCTTTTAGACCTTTACTGGCCAGCCACGCTGTGGCATAGTTAGATGCATGTGATGGAGCATTGTCCTGCATGAAAATCATGTTTTTCTTGAACGATACCGACTTCTTCCTGTACCACTGCTTAAAGAAGTTGTCTTCCAGAAACTGGCAGTAGGTCTGGGAGTTGAGCTTCACTCCATCCTCAACCCGAAAAGGTCCCACAAGTTCATCTTTGATACTAACCCATACCAGAACCCCACCTCCAACTTGCTGGTGTCTGAGTCAGAATAGAGCTCTCTGCCCTTTACTGATCCAGCCTCTGGCCCATCCATCTGGCCCATCAAGAGTCACTCTCATTTCATCAGTCCATAAAACCTTTGAAAAATCAGTCTTAAGATATTTCTTGGCCCAGTCTTGACGTTTTATCTTATGTTTCTTGTTCAAAGGTGGTCGTTTTTCAGCCTTCCTTACCTTGGCCATGTCCCTGAGTATGGCACACCTTGTACTTTTTGATACTCCAGTAATGTTGCAGCTCTGAAATATGGCAAACTGGTGGCAAATGGCATCTTGGTAGCTTCGCACTTGATTTTCCTAAATTCATGGGCAGTTATTTTGCGATTTTCCTACCCGACACGCTTCTTGCGACCCTGTTGGCTATTTGCCATGAAACGCTTGATTGTTTGGTGATCATGCTTCAAAAGTTTGTCAATTTCAATACTGCTGCATCCCTCTGCAAGACATCCACAATTTTGGACTTTTCAGAGCCCGTCAAATCTCTCTTCTGACCCATTTTGCCAAAGGAAAGGAAGTTGCTTAATAATTAATTACACCTTCTATAGGGTGTTGATGTCATTACACCACACTCCTCCTCATTACAGAGATGCACATCACCTGATTTACTTAATTGGTAGTTAGCTCTGAAACCTATACAGCTTGGAGTAGGACAACATGTATAAAAACTATCATGTAATCAAAATACTCATTTGCCTAATAATTCTGCACACAGTGTATTTCCTGCATCAACACCATGAGGAATGCCACTAACCATCTAGCCAAATCATAGAAAAAAGTATACTCCTAAACCTTAACCCCTTCACGACCTTTGACAGATACATCTGTCATGGGTCATGGAGCGTGTGACTGTTTTCACCAGCTGACATGTGTACCTGCATGTTACAAGTGGAATCGCATTCCACCCGTAACATTAACCCCTTACATCTCGCTGCCAAGTCTGGCAGCGAGATGTATATATGAGCGGCCATGATTTTCACTTACCGCCGCCCCCACCGGACGTCACGTGAGTGATCACGTGACTTTCGGTGGTTGCTATGGTAGCAATGGTGTGATGACGCCTGCAGCTATAACGAGTGACTTTCATTTTCACTCGGCCCGGAGCCGAATGAATCAGGAAGTGATCATATCTGCTGTTTACAGCTGTATAAATGTGATCAGCAGATAGGGCAGAGTGATCGGATTGCTGATCGCTATAGCCCCCTAGGGGGACTAGTAAAATAAAAAAAAAATTAAGATTTAAAAAATAAATATTAAAAAAAAAAACCTAAAGTTCAAATCACCCCCCTTTCACCCCATTGAAAATTAAAGGGTTAAAAAAAAAAAATATACACATTTAGTATCTCTGTGTTCAGAAATGCCTGATCTATCAAAATATAAAATCAATTAATCTGATTGGTAAACGGCGTAGCGGCAAAAAAATTCCAAACTCCATTTTGGTCGCCGCAAGTTTTACGCAAAATGCAATAACAGGCGATCAAAATGTAGCATCTGCACAAAAATGGTACCATTAAAAATGTCAGCTCGAGACGCAAAAAATAAGCCATCACTGAGCCATAGATCCCAAAAAATGAGAACGCTACGGATTTTGGAATATGGTACAAAACGTATGCCACTTTTATTGGACAAGCTTGTGATTTTTTTAAATCCCTTAGATACAAGTAAACCTACACATGTTTGATGTCTACAAACTCGCACCGACTTCAGGCATTACACCCACACATCAGTTTTACCATATAGTGAACACGGTGAATACAATAACCCAAAAACTATTGTGCCATCACACTTATTTTGCAGTTTTTCCACACTTGGAATTTTTTTTGCTGTTTTCCAGTACACGATATGGTACAACTTATGATTTCATTTAAAAGTACAACTTGTCCCGCAAAAAACAAGCCCTTATATGGCAAGATTGACGGAAAACTAAAAAAGTTACGGCTCTCGGAAGAAGGGGAGCAAAAAACAAAAACGCAAAAACGGAAAGTGCCCGGGGGCTGAAGGGGTTAAAGCTTTATTTATACAAAATTTAAAATCACTAAAATAACACAACCCTATGGGTTTCATAAGCGACAAAAAAGGGCAAGTCATAATAACCCCAGCTGGTTTGAAGTAGACAGGCATGTGGTAAAACCAGTGAACAGGTATTTATATCACTATACCAGTCAACTTGCATGACGTCAAGATTTTACAATGTAGCCCATATAAGAATGTATCAGAAATAGTCATTTCAGTTAGGTCCAGTTTGTAATAGTTGTCAGACACGTCCTGTTACGTTAGTCCAACAGTCAGGTTTACATATTCTGATGAGTACAAGTCACTAGGGATGGGTGAGCATGCTCAACGCTACTGGGTGCTTGCCCAAGCATCTCAGTACTCAGTATACTCGGCGAGCTCCAAGTACCGGCGAGATGTTCGGGCACATGCTCGGTTCCCCCTTCCTGCACATTGGAGCTCTTTACAAAGTCAGCCCACATGCAGGGATTGAATAGGATAACTGAAGTGAGCACTAATATATATATTATGAGTGCAAGCCAAAAATTACATACTATATACGGATAAGGCTGCACATCAAACTTAGATAATAGTATAATGCCTCAAGCATATGGACAAATATTGGAATATACAATGAAAAATGCTACTTGCTAATTTGAACATGTGAATAATGAATTGCATACCTGCCATGAATATTAGGAAAAAGGAGATATTTAGCAATCGCATTGATCAATGTAACTGAGCCCCAAGGCCTCGTCAAGGCATATCTCTATATTGGGGTCCCTAGCTCTGTGACCCTAACTGTGTGTCATCTCATTGCAATTAAAAACTGCTATGGGTGGAGAGGGGTAACTAAGGACTTTCTTATATAGGAGATGGAAAAAACATGGCCGAAAGGGGCGGAGCTGTGTTCACATCCAGAAAAAAACTACATATAACTGAATAGGATAACTGAAGTGAGCACTAATATATATATTATGAGTGCAAGCCAAAAATTACATACTATATACGGATAAGGCTGCACATCAAACTTAGATAATAGTATAATGCCTCAAGCATATGGACAAATATTGGAATATACAATGAAAAATGCTACTTGCTAATTTGAACATGTGAATAATGAATTGCATACCTGCCATGAATATTAGGAAAAAGGAGATATTTAGCAATCGCATTGATCAATGTAACTGAGCCCCAAGGCCTCGTCAAGGCATATCTCTATATTGGGGTCCCTAGCTCTGTGACCCTAACTGTGTGTCATCTCATTGCAATTAAAAACTGCTATGGGTGGAGAGGGGTAACTAAGGACTTTCTTATATAGAAGATGGAAAAAACATGGCCGAAAGGGGCGGAGCTGTGTTCACATCCAGAAAAAAACTACATATAACTGAATAGGATAACTGAAGTGAGCACTAATATATATATTATGAGTGCAAGCCAAAAATTACATACTATATAGCACTCATAATATATATATTAGTGCTCACTTCAGTTATCCTATTCAGTTATATGTAGTTTTTTTCTGGATGTGAACACAGCTCCGCCCCTTTCGGCCATGTTTTTTCCATCTCCTATATAAGAAAGTCCTTAGTTACCCCTCTCCACCCATAGCAGTTTTTAATTGCAATGAGATGACACACAGTTAGGGTCACAGAGCTAGGGACCCCAATATAGAGATATGCCTTGACGAGGCCTTGGGGCTCAGTTACATTGATCAATGCGATTGCTAAATATCTCCTTTTTCCTAATATTCATGGCAGGTATGCAATTCATTATTCACATGTTCAAATTAGCAAGTAGCATTTTTCATTGTATATTCCAATATTTGTCCATATGCTTGAGGCATTATACTATTATCTAAGTTTGATGTGCAGCCTTATCCGTATATAGTATGTAATTTTTGGCTTGCACTCATAATATATATATTAGTGCTCACTTCAGTTATCCTATTCAGTTATATGTAGTTTTTTTCTGGATGTGAACACAGCTCCGCCCCTTTCGGCCATGTTTTTTCCATCTCCTATATAAAAAAGTCCTTAGTTACCCCTCTCCACCCATAGCAGTTTTTAATTGCAATGAGATGACACACAGTTAGGGTCACAGAGCTAGGGACCCCAATATAGAGATATGCCTTGACGAGGCCTTGGGGCTCAGTTACATTGATCAATGCGATTGCTAAATATCTCCTTTTTCCTAATATTCATGGCAGGTATGCAATTCATTATTCACATGTTCAAATTAGCAAGTAGCATTTTTCATTGTATATTCCAATATTTGTCCATATGCTTGAGGCATTATACTATTATCTAAGTTTGATGTGCAGCCTTATCCGTATATAGTATGTAATTTTTGGCTTGCACTCATAATATATATATTAGTGCTCACTTCAGTTATCCTATTCAGTTATATGTAGTTTTTTTCTGGATGTGAACACAGCTCCGCCCCTTTCGGCCATGTTTTTTCCATCTCCTATATAAGAAAGTCCTTAGTTACCCCTCTCCACCCATAGCAGTTTTTAATTGCAATGAGATGACACACAGTTAGGGTCACAGAGCTAGGGACCCCAATATAGAGATATGCCTTGACGAGGCCTTGGGGCTCAGTTACATTGATCAATGAGATTGCTAAATATCTCCTTTTTCCTAATATTCATGGCAGGTATGCAATTCATTATTCACATGTTCAAATTAGCAAGTAGCATTTTTCATTGTATATTCCAATATTTGTCCATATGCTTGAGGCATTATACTATTATCTAAGTTTGATGTGCAGCCTTATCCGTATATAGTATGTAATTTTTGGCTTGCACTCATAATATATATATTAGTGCTCACTTCAGTTATCCTATTCAGTTATATGTAGTTTTTTTCTGGATGTGAACACAGCTCCGCCCCTTTCGGCCATGTTTTTTCCATCTCCTATATAAGAAAGTCCTTAGTTACCCCTCTCCACCCATAGCAGTTTTTAATTGCAATGAGATGACACACAGTTAGGGTCACAGAGCTAGGGACCCCAATATAGAGATATGCCTTGACGAGGCCTTGGGGCTCAGTTACATTGATCAATGCGATTGCTAAATATCTCCTTTTTCCTAATATTCATGGCAGGTATGCAATTCATTATTCACATGTTCAAATTAGCAAGTAGCATTTTTCATTGTATATTACAATATTTGTCCATATGCTTGAGGCATTATACTATTATCTAAGTTTGATGTGCAGCCTTATCCGTATATAGTATGTAATTTTTGGCTTGCACTCATAATATATATATTAGTGCTCACTTCAGTTATCCTATTCAGTTATATGTAGTTTTTTTCTGGATGTGAACACAGCTCCGCCCCTTTCGGCCATGTTTTTTCCATCTCCTATATAAGAAAGTCCTTAGTTACCCCTCTCCACCCATAGCAGTTTTTAATTGCAATGAGATGACACACAGTTAGGGTCACAGAGCTAGGGACCCCAATATAGAGATATGCCTTGACGAGGCCTTGGGGCTCAGTTACATTGATCAATGCGATTGCTAAATATCTCCTTTTTCCTAATATTCATGGCAGGTATGCAATTCATTATTCACATGTTCAAATTAGCAAGTAGCATTTTTCATTGTATATTCCAATATTTGTCCATATGCTTGAGGCATTATACTATTATCTAAGTTTGATGTGCAGCCTTATCCGTATATAGTATGTAATTTTTGGCTTGCACTCATAATATATATATTAGTGCTCACTTCAGTTATCCTATTCAGTTATATGTAGTTTTTTTCTGGATGTGAACACAGCTCCGCCTCTTTCGGCCATGTTTTTTCCATCTCCTATATAAGAAAGTCCTTAGTTACCCCTCTCCACCCATAGCAGTTTTTAATTGCAATGAGATGACACACAGTTAGGGTCACAGAGCTAGGGACCCCAATATAGAGATATGCCTTGACGAGGCCTTGGGGCTCAGTTACATTGATCAATGCGATTGCTAAATATCTCCTTTTTCCTAATATTCATGGCAGGTATGCAATTCATTATTCACATGTTCAAATTAGCAAGTAGCATTTTTCATTGTATATTCCAATATTTGTCCATATGCTTGAGGCATTATACTATTATCTAAGTTTGATGTGCAGCCTTATCCGTATATCACATGCAGGGATTGGCTGCCACACACTGTAATGCCACAGCCATTAACTTGCATTAGGTTTGTTATTCATGAATAGTACATTTGGATTCGTCACAAATTATCCGAACACGAATAATAAGTATTCGCTGATCACTACTAAAAATCACCTAAATTATATTGAACCATGATCTAGTGCATGCAGTAGAAATCTATATAGTAGGTACATGTTTAAATAAGCAAGTATAACAAACAGTAATAATCAAATACCTAAGACCCATTACCTAATGACATGATAATATAAATAGGGCTGACTGGACACAAAAATTGGGCAAAGCCCACGTTGTTTTTTGTTTTTTTTTAATTATTTCATGAAATTCATTAAATAATTAAAAAAAGGGCTTCTCTATATTTTTGGTTCCCAGCTGGGTACAAATAGGCAGCTGGGGGTTGGGGGCAGCCCGTACCTGCCTGCTGCACCTGGCTAGCATACAAAAATATGGAGAGCTATATACCTGGATTTAGGGCTATATACCAGTACAAGAGGGCTATATACCAGGAAGGGGGCTATATACCATGATGGAGAGCTATATACCAGGATGGAGGGGGCTATATAGCATGATGGGGGGCTATATACTACCTTCCTTTATCTTGAAGTTGTAGAGACTTACAAAGGAGAATAATGGAAAGGATTATATCATTCCATGGTGCATTATGACAAGTGATTGCACTATGGAGTCTACTTGTATTTTTTCCAGAAACGTTGATATTTTGGGCTGAATAAAGAATATGTTGTCTTGTTTCAACAAGGGATATTACCAGTGATGAATTTTGATGGGAAGATCCTTATGGAGGAAAAGGGCAAGTTTTCCATAGCTTCAGGTAGTAATGGAGGACTGTATAGAGTCTTAGGTGTGCATGGAGTGCTGAAAGATATGGAAACGAGGGGCATAGAGTACGTCCATGTGTACAGTGTAGATAACATCTTGGTGAAGGTGGCAGATGTGTCATCCCCTTTTGTGTGGCCAAAGAAGCTGACTATGGGGCCAATGCTGTGGAAAAGATGAATCCCACTGAACCAGTTGATGTTACTGTATTTGTCACGTGGATAGTGTATACCAGGTAGTGGAATACAGTGAGATCATCTACTGTACCAACGGTGCAAATAGGACTGCAGATGGAAGACTTACGTATTTTGCGGGGAACATTGGTAACCATTTCTTCACCAGAAAGTTCCTGCAACAAATGGTGGAGGTTCTTGAGCCTCAGCTACACACCATCAATGTTGCTGTGAAGAAAATACCTCCTAAGATGATCAATATGAGGCAAATGTACAGTACCCCGCTGCGGCCGCTATCAGAGGACGGATCAGGTCCCAAACCGAGCATTTCTGGCTGCAGGGGGTTGCCGAGTGTCGGACTCCGGCTGATCAGACATTGATGGCCTATTCTAAGGATGGGCCATCAATGTTAAAGTAGTAGACAACCTCTTTACATGCATATATTTGGGGCTATAAATCATATTTACAACTGAGTTTCATATAACATTTGCACTGTTTTGACTTTTACAGAGTTTGTTTCCCTGCACGTTCAACTTTAATGTACTATGTGGTCATCTTTCAGCTAACGATGCCCCCAGAAAAAGTCAGATACAAGATCTACAAACCCTCCTAAGAAAGGTATGTCCTATCGTGGCTGTTGGGTTCTCATCAATTAGCCAAATAATGGGCTAAGTACCTTAATTTTTACAAGTATATGTCCATATACGAGCAATTCAAATTTCATATGTTAAATGTTTATTTGTGCAGATTGCACCTGCTCACACTTGCTTAATTTGTTTGCAGGTGCTGGTCAATTTTTTTTTTTTTTTTTCGTAGCATACTATTGGAGGTGACATTTGTCTGAGCAAAGTTCTCATGAGACTAGCACTGTTTTTAATTTGGTTACAAGCTCAATAATTGCAATTACAAAAAAGGTTGTAAGCACTGTTTATGTTCGGTCAATATTACTGGAAGGCCGTGATTACCAGTTCCTTTGGGAATAAGCAGAAAACAAGAAAATGCTAAAGGGAAGATATATTCAGAACTGTATACCATTTTGGAAGACGTATATTGGAACAGGGAATATTTTTTACAAGCATTTTTCAATTATACCCAGTTTCGAAGATGGGAATAACCCTTTAGGCTGTGTGCACACGTTGCGTTTTTTACCGCGGAAACGCTGCGTTTTGAACCGCAACGTTTCAGTGGCAAATTGCATGCGTTCAGCTTTCCCAGCAAAGTGTATGGGAAAGCTGAAAAATCAGTGCACACGCTGCGTTTCTTTCCGCAGCGTTTTGGATGCCAAAAATCGGTGCGGAAAGAAAAGCAGCATGTCACTTCTTTTGTGCGTTGTGGCTGCGTTCTCTCCCCCATTGAAATCAATGATGTGGGGTCAGAACGCAGCTACAGCGCATGGACCTGCTTTTTTGTTGCGGTCCGCGGCCTTTGTCGGCATGCCAGAACGCAGGCATTTACCTGGAAGTGAGGTCAAGAGGTTTCCTGTTGATCTCACTTCCTGGCAAAGCCCCCGGTGTCGCCAAAGTGCCCGCCCCGACCCCCGACCCCCCTCCCGAAAATCCAACATGGCCGCGCGCACAGTAGCGCATCGGCCGCCCTGCTCCTATGATTTCTGTCGCATGTGCAATAACACATGCGACAGAAAAATGCCCCCCAGGCCCTGCCCGTTCACCCCAATTCCCCCCGGTGTCATACATACCTGTCCGGTCGCAGCGCTGATCCCCCGCGGCTCCCTCCTCCTTCACAGCAGACGCCGGCCGGTCACATGTGCAGAGCAGCTGACAGCCAGCACTGTGTTCAGAGAGCTGTGCTGGCTGCTCGCACTCTGCAGCTGTGACCCGGGGAGAGTGGGTGCAGATTTTTGCACCCACTCTCCTCAAATGGAGGGTCTGCCCTCCTAGAAAATGGGGGATACGTTCCCTGAACGTGTCCCCCATATTCTAGAAGGTCCAGAGCCGACGTGGGACAACCAAATGGATTTCTGCGGACCCATTTTTTTTATTAAATTGGAGAACAAGGGAATGATTTGGGGAGTGTTTTTTCTAATAAAAAAATTTTTGTTGTCTTTTTTTGCTTTTGTTTACTGTCAATTAGTTATGTCGGGTGTCTGATAGACGCCGTGACATCACTAATTGCTGGGCTTGATGCCAGGTGACATTACACATCTGGTATCAACCCCATTTATTACCCCGTTAGCCAACGCACCAGGGCGCGGGATGAGTTGGGGCGAAGCGCCAGGATTGGCACATCTAATGGATGCGCCACTTCTGGGGCGGCTGTGGCCTGCTATTTTTAGGCTGGGAAGAGTCCAATAACCATGGCTCTTCCCACCCTGAGAATACCAGACCCCAGCTGTCAGCTTCACCTTGGCTGGTGATCTAATTTGGGGGGACCCCATGTTATTTTTTTTTTTATTATTTTTATTTATAAATAAAAAAAAAAACCTGGGGAGCACTCCAAATTGATCACCAGACAAGATGAAGCTGCCAGCTGTGGTTTGCAGGCTACAGCTGTCTGCTTTACCCTGACTGGCTATCAAAAATAGGGGGGACCTCACGCCATTTTTTTTTTGTTTTTGTGATAAAAACTAGGCTAGGCACCCTTTAGTGCCACATGAAAGGTACTAAAGGTGCCAGCTTAGAATATGCAGGGGGGGGTGGGACGTTGTATATATATTTGACCTCCATTGACGCTTTTTAGGCTGGATGCCCACAATCGGGGTTTGCAGCGTTTTGGGCGCAGATTGTTTTCCCTGCGTCCATGACGCTGCGTTGTGCAGTAGAAGCACAGTGGAAGGATTTTTAGAAATCTCATGCCCACTGTGCTTCTTTTCTCCGCAGCATAAACCGACCGGTGGCGCAGCTTCCCGAGCCTCAGCATGTCAATTTATGCTGCGGAGACGAGAGTGTTCTCTGCAGGTAGCATAGAGCTCCACAGCAGCCTGAACCCAAATCGTGGGCATGGCCAGCTGCGTTCTCCCGTGGACAACACTCACATCTCTGCAGGAGGCTGACACTGTGTACTGGATGCCGTGTCGCTGGATCATGGCCACATAGCCTTAGGCCTGTTTCACACGTCAGTGATTCTGGTACGTTTGTGCTTTTTTTTAAACGTACCAGAATCACTGACATACGCAGACCCATTATAATGAATGGGTCTGCTCACACATCAGTGATTTTTCACTGCACGTGTCTCCGTGCGGCGTACCCGCGTGTGCGTGATAGCCGCACGGAGACATGTCCATTTTTTTCTGGCATCACTGATGTTCCACGGACCACGCAGTGGTGTGGTCCGTGAAACACGTGCCAGAAAAAAAGTGCTTGTAAAATAAAAATCATTTTTACTCACCCGGCGTCCAGCGATGTCCTCTGCAGCCCGTTCTGCTTGCTGCTTCTGAGCCGGCTCATTATTGTCGCGCATATTCATGATGTGCGACACAGCCGACCCGGAAGCAGCTGCTGCAGGGGTCAGCGCCGGCCGGATGCTGCACCGCGGGAGCGATCAGCACCATGGAGAGCGGGAGCGGGCACAGGTGAGTTAATCTCTAAGTGCAATCACGGGCCACGGAGAACGGAGCCCGGATTGCACTTAGACAACCCATGTGTGCCGTGATTCACGGCACACGGAGGGACATGTGCATGTTTTACACGCCAGTGAAAAACGTCACTGTTTTTCACTGACGTGTGAAACAGGCCTAAAAGTGAGAATATTGTTGCTACAGCAACATTTTGGGTGAAGTAGCTGTGGATTCAAAATGCTTAATATACTCCTGAATAAAATCCTTGAGGGGTGCAGATTCCAAAATGGGGTCACTTGTGGGGGTTTTCTGACGTATAGGTACCCAAGGGGCTCTGCTAATGTGACATGATGCGCGAAGTTTATTTCAACTTTTCCAAAATTCAAATGGTGCTCCTTCCATTCCAAGCCCTCCCATTTATCCAAACAGAATGTGGAGAAGGAAATGACATCACAGGTTTTTTTTTCCAAAGGTCTGTGTTCAACCAACTTTATTAACACTGACAAGTCTTAAAAAACGCACCTAAAAAAACGCATGAAAAACGCATGAAAAACGCATGAAAAACGCATGAAAAAAGCATGAAAAAAGCATGAAAAACGCATGCGTTTTCAATGCCTTTTTCTCAAAAAAGCATTGTTTACAATTCTCCCCTCTGCCAGAGGGTGCGTTTTTTTCCGCGCTGAAAAAAAAGCAACGTGTGAACATACCCTAAAATGGCTGAAATGGTTATATGGTTGAAGAGTGCGTGATCAAGGCTGTGTCCCGCAATCTGGCAGCACTTTACATGAGAGCAACGGGGGAGCCCGGATGTGACCTCTGGTGAACTGAGTGTTATCACTGCCCATTGCTGGCCTCCCCCCGCTGCTGTCAGTGTTTCCCGGAGCCTGCGGAGAGCAGACATGCTTTCTCTCTCTTCAAGCTCTGGATGTAGCAGTACTGGGATCGTCATGCGACCTCGTATGGATTATGTCAGATCTGAAAGGGTGTTTTTGGGGTTAATAAAGGGATGTTTATATTTTATTTAAAATTGTGTATATTTGATTTAGTTTTAAAAGATTTTTTTGGTGCTTGTGTTTTGATTTCATTTCACTTACACGGTTAGTAATGGGGGGTCTCATAGACACCTCCCATTACTAATCCAGTACTTGATGGCAGCTGTAAAATCACGGCTGTTATTAACCCCTTATATTACCCCGATTGACACCGCACTTGTGCAATCGTAATGAGCCGGGTGAAGCCTGAATTGTTGCATCTAATGGATGCCATAAATCTGGGCAGCTGCAGACTAATATGTTTAGGCTGGGGGTGGGACCAATAACCATGGCTTCTCCCATCCTGATAATACCAGCCCCCACCTGTTTGCTTTACAGTGGTTGGAAATCAAAAATAGGGGGGACTTTACATCTTTTTTTATCCCCTCTATTTAGATATCCAGCCATGGTAAAGCTCACATGTAGGGGGTGCAGCCTACTACTGTAGTTTTACCCACGCTGGGTATCATGTAAATATTTTTTTAATTATTATTTTTATACTACTATACAGCAACTGACTGCATCCAACCACAGATGTGGACACAGGGTGATGGCATGTATAGCAGTCTGCAACCAATCACAGACACTGGCACAGATGATGGGTGGGGGAAGCAGTGAATATTCATGACCCTTAATTAGTGCGGATGGAAGAGAGTCTGACTGCTGCGTGATTTTCTGGGAAACACAGTATGTATACTGTAACTATTCTGCTCTTACTACCATTTAAGTGACATTTGCAGCCCCCTAGTGCTTAAAACGGTCATTTTACAGCCCCAAATGTCTCGTCCCCATTGACTTGTTTGGGGTTCGTTTTTCAGGGTTAAGTTGGGCATCAAGTTCACTCGCCGATCCCAATTTTTTTTCTGTGCTGGTTTGATGAACCCAATAATTCACACGTTCACTCATCACTAAACACAGAGCAAATGCGCTAAATACCGGTCTTCTGTATGACCTCATACTTGAGCTGCGCATGCGTGGGCATTAGATCTCCAACGTCTCCAGTCTCCCAAATTTGGAACATTTAAAAAAAAAAGAGAGCAACTCTAGGCTTAGCAAAAAAATTAAAGCTGAAGAAGGTAAAACAATATGTGCAGTATAATACCAAGCAACCGACACTGGCCAAATAACAATAATCAATGACTGAGAAAATGTACACAATAGAACCTGAGGTTCATAAAATGTGCAAAAATCCTGTATATCATAGATTCTGATAGTCTGTTCTTACAAGAAGAAAGAATACATCATGGTTTGATGTCCTCTTGCTAAATTTATTGTGTAGGATAGGGGGAGTGTTTCAGATAATGTGGTTAACAATTTTAATTTCTTATTAACCTATCTTCTGTTCTGGTCATGGGTAAGGAATTAACCCAATTATGTGCAGTCATAAGCTTGTTCAGGAAACATGGTTTAATACCATATTTAATGTATCTAGTGTTGTATACTATCATGTCATCGGTGCTTCCAGTCTGGGAGCGCCAACGTCCCCTCCTACTCACTGGGCCGGTCCCCATGCCTCCTTTTTGGTCCTGTGGCTCGCAAGTCTCCTTTGGACTCCCGTTGGCATCTGTGCTGTCTCCTGCCCCTTAGCTCCGATGGTCTGCTCCGGACGCCTCCTGCTCATTGCTTCATGGTTTGCTGAGGTATCTGGATCCCTAGAATTCCCCTTTAACTTGGGTTAATATACTAGTCTCATTTACAGGGAAAATCAGAAATAAAAAAAAAATCTTTTAAATGTTAAATTGACCCTAAAGGTCTTTTAACCCCTTCACAATCTTTGATATACTGGTACGTCAAAGGTTGTGTCACTGCCTTTGATACACTATGCCAAACCTACATCTTTCCCTGCACATGACGGTTGACTTAATCAGCTATCATGTGCCTCTACTAGCCGAGGCTGGATCTGAGGTCCGTCCTCAACTGTTAACCAATTAAATACCGCTGTCAATCTTAATCCCATTGACACACCCGTGATCACGGGGTTCTGATGGGCTGTCATGACAGCCAGGGGTCATCTGATGATACTCCTGTGAATGACAAATGAGTGTGTTAAAGAAAAGTGGCAGAATGGGGGAGATGTTTACTAGGAAAGTTGCATAGGATGGGGGACATATATAGTAAAACTTGGGATATATATACCAGGATGCCCCTAGGATGAGGGACATGTATATCAGGGAAGGCCCAGGATAGGGGACATATATACCAGGATTTGGGACATCTATGCAAGGATGGGGGACTTATATACCAGGATGGGGGACGTATATATCA
The DNA here is from genome assembly GCF_048569485.1 of Anomaloglossus baeobatrachus. Lineage (NCBI taxonomy): Eukaryota > Metazoa > Chordata > Amphibia > Anura > Aromobatidae > Anomaloglossus > Anomaloglossus baeobatrachus. The sequence continues at coordinate 192,027,269 of NC_134354.1, read as the reverse complement.
GGATGGAGAAAATATATACCAGAATGTGCCCAGGATGGGGCACATATATACGTGAAAGGGGTCTAGGATGGGTACATGTATACCTGAAAGGGGCCCAAGATGGAAGGCATATATACCAGGATAGGGGCTTATATACTATGATCAAGGACATATTGCAGGATGGCACCCAGTTGGGGTTCATGTATACCAGGAAGGGGCCAAGGTTGGGGGACATATATACCTGGATATAGCCCAGTATAGGGGCCATATATATATTGTGTATGTATATATATGTATATATATATATATACATACACACAACATTTATATGTCACATATATATATATATATATATATATATATGTGGCACCCTGAACTAGCCAGGTAGCCACAGACAAAACACACCCCCACCCCCCAGACAGTTACATTAGTCAGACAAAAACCCTTGTTGCCTCCCTCCAGGGTCTGATGTCCACACCAGGTGGGGCGGAGCCAGGCGGTTGGCCCCGCCCACCGAGGAGTTCACAGGCCTGGAGGCGGGAAAGGCAGTAGTTCAGTTCAGTAGGTGAAAGTGAGAGGTCACGAACTGCAAGTGTCTGGGTAGGAGCCCAGGCACTGTCAGCAAGGTTGGCAGACTGTGGTGGCCATCTGCAGGAGTTGGTGGAACTCGACAGAGCCGTAAGGACCGGGGCTGGGTGGTGGCCCACCGGTACCGGACCGGGGAACGGAGTGAAGCTAAGCACACAGGCAGGGCCATCGGACCCCAACCAGGCTTGGAGCCACCGTCAATAGTCAAATCCGAATGTGACAGGAACCCCTGGGGTTCACTAACAACCAAGTCCCGATTGAAGGCAACCGCTCACACCGTGAGGATATACAGCCACCGCCACCGGCTAGAAATCCAAGGGCCAGCGCATGCGGGCAAAACGGGCTCCTCCGGTATCTACCGTTGGGAAGCCATTGGAGTCAACACAGTACACAAAGGTGCAGGGAAAGACAGCCACCATCACCTGTCCGGGGAGAGACACTGCAGCCGGCTGCAGGACCCGTCCATCCAGCCGTTTGGTTTACCGGAGACTTTGTGCATCTGAGTGAGTACATCCGTGCCATCTGGCACCGCGCCGCGCTGTCCCTGCAACCCTGCAC